>NW_025745787.1:265000-352500 GCF_021184085.1 Oncorhynchus gorbuscha | reverse complement strand
AGAGAGACTAGAGAGAGAGAGTCTAGAGAGAGAGACTAGAGAGAGAGACTAGAGAGAGTGAGAGAGAGTTACCATACCATTACAACAGGGAGATGAAAGGGACCTTTTACTTAACGAACAGTAAGATATTTCTGTCCTGCTAATGCTGTGTTTTATGGTCTCCACTCTGGCACCCTGCAGCTAGTCTGTGTGTTGTGGACATGGGTTCTACTAGAGAGAGCTTGAAGCTGACAATTGATTTGTGTTGGTGATAAAAACCTAAAAGCTAGCATTCTATAGACAAGATGTGGGGTGTGTGTGACTCGAGATAGAGAGAGAGAGAGATAGAGAGATAGAGAGAGAGATAGAGAGAGAGAGAGAGAGAGAGAGAGAGAGAGAGAGAGAGAGAGAGAGAGAGAGAGAGAGAGAAACAGAGAGAGAGACAGAGAGAGAGACAGAGAGAGATATAGAGAGATAGAGAGAGAGAGAGAGAGAGAGAGAGAGATAGAGAGAGAGAGAGAGAGAGAGAGAGAGAGAGAGAGAGAGATATAGAGACAGAGAGAGATATAGAGATATAGAGAGATATAGAGAGAGAGAGAGACAGAGAGAGAGATATAGAGAGAGATATAGAGAGCGATATAGAGAGAGAGATATAGAGACAGAGAGAGAGAGAGATATAGAGAGAGAGAGACAGAGAGAGAGATATAGAGAGAGATATAGAGAGAGATATAGAGAGAGAGATATAGAGACAGAGAGAGAGAGATATAGAGAGAGAGACAGAGAGAGAGAGAGAGACAGAGAGAGAGATATAGAGAGAGATATAGAGAGAGATATAGAGAGAGATATAGAGACAGAGAGAGAGAGAGATATAGAGATAGAGAGAGCCTGGAAGAGCTAAGAACAATGCCTCATTGTCTCATCTTCCTGGCATCTGGGAAACTAGGTAAAAGACCATCCTGTGTAGATAACCAATGTGGATTATGGGAAGTTTAGAAGTGACTGACTAAGCAATCTTAGGTATCAGCTATATAAAAACTGTGCATCGTCTGTAAAGGCTAGACTCTCAGACTAACAGTCAGTCAGGACTGGTGGGCCTACGGTCTCATTATTGCAATAATGAATCGATATTAAATAAAGATTATTGTTTTAAAGAAATGACCAAGACCAAGTTTCTCTATCAGTGCTGAATTTCCACGACAGGAGAGACCATCGTCATCCTCTACACTAGGGGCTCCCTTTGAAGATCTAAACTGAAGGGTCATTATTACTACTGTCACGCCTCCTGCTGCTCTCCCTCTCCAGGTCTCCACGTCACTGGTCTACTAACCACAGGTCCTGCAACCATCATCACACACACCTGGATCTCATCACCTCGATTCCCTTCCCTCTATCTGGCCCTCTGTAGTCATCAGTCATCACACCTGGATCTCATCACCTCGATTCCCTTCCCCTCTATCTGGCCCTCTGTAGTCATCAGTCATCACACCTGGATCTCATCACCTCGATTCCCTTCCCTCTATCTCGCCCTCTGTAGTCATCAGTCATCAGTCATCACACACACCTGGAACTCATCACCTCGATTCTCTTCCCTCTATCTGGCCCTCTGTAGTCATCAGTCATCAGTCATCACAGCTGGATCTCATCACCTCGATTCCCTTCCCTCTATCTGGCCCTCTGTAGTCATCAGTCATCACACACACCTGGAACTCATCACCTCGATTCTCTTCCCTCTATCTGGCCCTCTGTAGTCATCAGTCATCAGTCATCACACACACCTGGAACTCATCACCTCGATTCTCTTCCTCTATCTGGCCCTCTGTAGTCATCAGTCATCAGTCATCACAGCTGGATCTCATCACCTCGATTCCCTTCCCTCTATCTGGCCCTCTGTAGTCATCAGTCATCAGTCATCACAGCTGGATCTCATCACCTCGATTCCCTTCCCTCTATCTGGCCCTCTGTAGTCATCAGTCATCACACACAGCTGGATCTCATCACACTTTAACTATTATCTGGCCCTCTGTAACCTCAGTCATCAGACAGTATTGGGTTACGTTCATTAAAGCAAGGAAAACTGACTCTGTAATGGGACTGGCAATCTTTCTAACAATTAAGAAACAGATGTGCTATCTTGATTAGGAAAATCTAAATCAAGATATTTTAAATTTTTTAAGCTCCATCTCTGATCCTTCTAAATGTTGGAAAAACAGTAAATGCACTGAAACGTATAAATTCCTCTTCTTCCCTTCCTGAGCAAGTTCTGTCTCTGGCACCACAACTGAGAATAATTAAATAAGTGATGCTTTTAATGATAATTGTATCGTGGCAGGCGTTTTGTTTGAGGGAAACGGTGGTTTAATTGATCCTGGTCAGTCCATCTACTGGTCTTCCCACTGCCAGCCTCTCAGCTGACTCCACGGTTAGTTAACCCATCAACTTCTAGTGAATCTTTCTTTTCATTTCAACAATTGACTATCTGTGATGTGCTACATACCTTGATTAGGATTTATGTTTAAAACAAATCCACTGGGGAGGATATGCTTGATCCGTTTTGCTGCAGCTCTCTGCCCCCGATTGCTGAATCATTAACCCATATTTTTTTTACCTGATTATGATATCTGGTACTATCTGGTACTATCTGGTACTATCCAGATATCTGGTACTATCTGGTACTATCCAGATACCTGGTACTATCCACATACCTGGTACTATCCAGATATCTGGTACTATCTGGTACTATCCAGATATCTGGTACTATCTGGTACTATCCAGATATCTGGTACTATCTGGTACTATCCAGATACCTGGTACTATCTGGTACTATCCAGATATATGGTACTATCTGGTACTATCCAGATACCTGGTACTATCTGGTACTATCCAGATATCTGGTACTATCTGGTACTATCCAGATACCTGGTACTATCTGGTACTATCCAGATATATGGTACTATCTGGTACTATCCAGATATCTGGTACTATCTGGTACTATCCAGATATCTGGTACTATCTGATACTATCCAGATATCTGGTACTATCTGGTACTATCCAGATATCTGGTACTATCTGGTACTATCCAGATATATGGTACTATCCAGATATCTGGTACTATCTGGTACTATCCAGATATCTGGTACTATCTGGTACTATCCAGATATCTGGTACTATCTGGTACTATCCAGATACCTGATACTATCTGGTACTATCCAGATATCTGGTACTATCTGGTACTATCCAGATACCTGGTACTATCTGGTACTATCCAGATATCTGGTACTATCTGGTACTATCCAGATATCTGGTACTATCTGGTACTATCCAGATATCTGGTACTATCTGGTACTATCTGGTACTATCTGGTACTATCCAGATATCTGGTACTATCTGGTACTATCCAGATATATGGTACTATCCAGATATCTGGTACTATCTGGTACTATCCAGATACCTGGTACTATCTGGTACTATCCAGATATCTGGTACTATCTGGTACTATCTGGTACTATCTGGTACTATCTGGTACTATCTGGTACTATCCAGATATCTGGTACTATCTGGTACTATCTGGTACTATCCAGATACCTGGTACTATCTGGTACTATCTGGTACTATCCAGATACCTGGTACTATCTGGTACTATCCAGATATCTGGTACTATCTGATACTATCTGGTACTATCCAGATATCTGGTACTATCTGATACTATCTGGTACTATCTGGTACTATCTGGTACTATCTGGTACTATCTGGTACTATCTGGTACTATCTGGTACTATCCAGATATCTGGTACTATCTGGTACTATCTGGTACTATCCAGATACCTGGTACTATCTGGTACTATCCAGATATCTGGTACTATCTGATACTATCTGGTACTATCCAGATATCTGGTACTATCTGATACTATCTGGTACTATCCAGATATCTGGTACTATCTGGTACTATCCAGATATCTGGTACTATCTGGTACTATCCAGATACCTGGTACTATCTGATACTATCCAGATATCTGGTACTATCTGGTACTATCCAGATACCTGGTACTATCTGGTACTATCCAGATATCTGGTACTATCTGGTACTATCCAGATATCTGGTACTATCTGGTACTATCCAGATATCTGGTACTATCTGGTACTATCCAGATATCTGGTACTATCTGGTACTATCCAGATATCTGGTACTATCCACATACCTGGTACTATCTGGTACTATCCAGATACCTGGTACTATCTGGTACTGTCCAGATAATCTGGTACTATCTGGTACTATCCAGATATCTGGTACTATCCACATACCTGGTACTATCCAGATACCTGGTACTATCTGGTACTATCCAGATACCTGGTACTATCTGGTACTATCCACATACCTGGTACTATCCAGATACCTGGTACTATCTGGTACTATCCAGATACCTGGTACTATCCAGATACCTGGTACTATCCAGATATCTGGTACTATCTGGTACTATCCAGATATCTGGTACTATCCAGATATCTGGTACTATCTGGTACTATCCAGATATCTGGTACTATCTGGTACTATCCAGATACCTGGTACTATCTGGTACTATCCAGATACCTGGTACTATCTGGTACTATCCAGATACCTGGTGCTATCTGGTACTATCCACATACCTGGTACTATCCAGATACCTGGTACTATCTGGTACTATCCACATACCTGGTACTATCCAGATACCTGGTACTATCCAGATATATGGTACTATCTGGTACTATCCAGATATCTGGTACTATCTGGTACTATCCAGATACCTGGTACTATCTGGTACTATCCAGAAACCTGGTACTATCTGGTACTATCCAGATATCTGGTACTATCTGGTACTATCCAGATATCTGGTACTATCTGGTACTATCCAGATATCTGGTACTATCTGGTACTATCCAGATATCTGGTACTATCCACATACCTGGTACTATCTGGTACTATCCACATACCTGGTACTATCTGGTACTATCCACATACCTGGTACTATCTGGTACTATCCAGATATCTGGTACTATCCACATACCTGGTACTATCCAGATACCTGGTACTATCCAGATATCTGGTACTATCTGGTACTATCCAGATATCTGGTACTATCTGGTACTATCCAGATATCTGGTACTATCTGGTACTATCCAGAAACCTGGTACTATCTGGTACTATCCAGATATCTGGTACTATCTGGTACTATCCAGATATCTGGTACTATCTGGTACTATCCAGATATCTGGTACTATCTGGTACTATCCAGATATCTGGTACTATCTGGTACTATCCAGATATCTGGTACTATCTGGTACTATCCACATACCTGGTACTATCTGGTACTATCCACATACCTGGTACTATCTGGTACTATCCAGATATCTGGTACTATCTGGTACTATCCAGATATCTGGTACTATCTGGTACTATCCAGATACCTGGTACTATCTGGTACTATCCAGATACCTGGTACTATCTGGTACTATCCAGATACCTGGTACTATCTGGTACTATCTGGTACTATCTGGTACTATCCAGATATCTGGTACTATCTGGTACTATCCAGATATCTGGTACTATCTGATACTATCCAGATATCTGGTACTATCTGGTACTATCCACATACCTGGTACTATCCAGAAACCTGGTACTATCTGGTACTATCCAGATATCTGGTACTATCTGGTACTATCCAGATACCTGGTACTATCTGGTACTATCCAGATACCTGGTACTATCTGGTACTATCCAGATACCTGGTACTATCTGGTACTATCTGGTACTATCTGGTACTATCCAGATATCTGGTACTATCTGGTACTATCCAGATATCTGGTACTATCTGATACTATCCAGATATCTGGTACTATCTGGTACTATCCACATACCTGGTACTATCCAGAAACCTGGTACTATCTGGTACTATCCAGATATCTGGTACTATCTGGTACTATCCAGATACCTGGTACTATCTGGTACTATCCAGATACCTGGTACTATCTGGTACTATCCAGATACCTGGTACTATCTGGTACTATCTGGTACTATCTGGTACTATCCAGATATCTGGTACTATCTGGTACTATCCAGATACCTGGTACTATCTGGTACTATCCACATACCTGGTACTATCCAGATACCTGGTACTATCTGGTACTATCCAGATATCTGGTACTATCTGGTACTATCTGGTACTATCCAGATATCTGGTACTATCTGGTACTATCCAGATATCTGGTACTATCTGGTACTATCCAGATATCTGGTACTATCTGGTACTATCCACATACCTGGTACTATCTGGTACTATCCATACCTGGTACTATCCAGATACCTGGTACTATCTGGTACTATCCAGATATCTGGTACTATCTGGTACTATCTGGTACTATCCAGATATATGGTACTATCTGGTACTATCCAGATATCTGGTACTATCTGGTACTATCCAGATATCTGGTACTATCTGATACTATCCAGATACCTGGTACTATCTGGTACTATCCAGATATCTGGTACTATCCAGATATCTGGTACTATCTGGTACTATCCAGATACCTGGTACTATCTGGTACTATCCACATACCTGGTACTATCCAGATACCTGGTACTATCTGGTACTATCCAGATATCTGGTACTATCTGGTACTATCCAGATATCTGGTACTATCTGGTACTATCCAGATACCTGGTACTATCTGGTACTATCCAGATATCTGGTACTATCTGATACTATCCAGATATCTGGTACTATCCAGATACCTGGTACTATCTGGTACTATCCAGATATCTGGTACTATCTGGTACTATCTGGTACTATCCAGATACCTGGTACTATCTGGTACTATCCAGATACCTGGTACTATCTGGTACTATCCAGATACCTGGTACTATCTGATACTATCCAGATACCTGGTACTATCTGGTGCTATCCAGATATCTGGTACTATCCAGATATCTGGTACTATCCAGATATCTGGTACTAAGGTTTGGAAGGCGGCACAAGGTGGTGAACCTTGTGACCTAAATAATTAATCTCCCTATATCTTTCTTGCCTCGCTAAAATATAAAAAATCTTCATAGATTCTCAGCTAAGATCTTTCTTATCTCTGAAATGTATTGTAAATGTAAATCAGTCAGGTTTTAGACCAGGTCATAGCACTATCTCTGCTGCATCCCTAGTTATAAATGATGTGGTTAACTGTATGGATAAAAGGCAACATTGTGCTGCCCATCTTCATTGACCTGTCAAATGCTTTCAACACTGTTGATCACTCACTGCAAATTCAGAGACTTTTCTCAATTGGCCTAGACCAGGCTGCATGTAACTGGTTTAGAAATGACTTGACAGATAGAACTCAACGTATCTACTGATGGTGTTAAATCAGGTTTCCTGGATATTACTAAAGGTGTCCCGCAGGGGTCAGTTCTGGGTCCTGTACATTGGTGTTAAATCAGGTTTCCTGAACATTACTAAAGTTGTCCTGCAGGGGTCAGTTCTGGGTCCTGTACATTGGTGTTAAATCAGGTTTCCTGGACATTACTAAAGGTATCCCACAGGGGTCAGGTCTGGGTCCTGTACATTTGAGTGTTTACATTAACAATATGGACTTGTATGGACTTGTCTTTTTTTAAAAACAATGTAAGCTGTACTTGTATGCCGATGATACTATTGTGCCCACGGTTGACCAGGCTCTATCTGAACTACAGTCTGCCTTCGTTGTATTACAGAAAAACTTTATTGACCTAAAATTAGTTTTTGAATGCAGGTAAAACTAAGTATATGTTGTTCTCTAGAGTGCATAAAAATAACTCTGATTTCAGCATATGTCCTTCGGATGGTGTCCATAATGATCATGTCCCTGCTAACAAATGTCTGGGCATCTGGAACGATGAGAGGCTTAGTGAAGACGCTGAGAATAAAAATGGGCTTCTTTTAACAGAAATAGGTCCAGCCTCTTGCTAAATAGTAGAACGTAGATTATTCGCCGACGTTCCTGTCGGTCCTAGACTATGGCCAATCAAAATGACATAAATACTTGTCAGTTTCAGCAGTTGTCCGGGTGGCTGGTCTCAGACGATCCCGCAGGTGAAGAAGCTGGATGTGGAGGTCCTGAGCTCATAGTGCACTGTGCTTTATTACGGGTGACAGGTTTAGTACTGCGTTCCCTGCGTTCTCTACCAGAACGTTGGTTAGACGTCTTTGTCACGTAGGTTGATACATTGCTATGTTTTAATGTATAAAGTTCTTTTTACAAAAAGTCCCACTGAGTACCTAACATCATTACTACACTTCAGACATACGAGTCATCACACTCTGGAAATGCCTCTACTGAGTTCGATAAATCAGATTTTCTTTCACCTTATTTGTAGAAATATCTTTAAAAGGTTCTGGAATGTGATGTTTTGGTGCCTCTTGGTGAATTCAGAAAGATGATCGAGGTCCTTATTACTGATGAATGTGATGTTCTGCTGCCTCTTGGTGAATTCAGAAAGATGATCGAGGTCCTTATTACTGATGAATGTGATGTTCTGCTGCCTCTTGGTGAATTCAGAAAGATGATCGAGGTCCTTATTACTGATGAATGTGATGTTCTGGCGCCTCTTGGTGAATTCAGAAAGATGATCGAGGTCCTTATTCCTGATGAATGTGATGTTCTGGCGCCTCTTGGTGAATTCAGAAAGATGATCGAGGTCCTTATTACTGATGAATGTGATGTTCTGGCGCCTCTTGGTGAATTCAGAAAGATGATCGAGGTCCTTATTACTGATGAATGTGATGTTCTGGCGCCTCTTGGTAAATTCAGAAACATGATCGAGGTCCTTATGTTCTTTATACTTGCATTTTGTATTTACATTGATGTGTGTATTCTCTGTCCCTCAGGACTCATTTGTAAAAGAGACCTTGGTCTCAGTATGAAACCCTGATAAAATCTTTTTTTTTTTTTGAATGAATGAATAAATTATATTTCTATGGCTGGGCCTATGTCATGATATTTCTATGGCTAGGCCTATGTCATGATATTTCTATGGCTGGGCCTATGTCATGATATTTCTATGGCTCGGTCTGTGTCATGATATTTCCATGACTGGGCCTATGTCATGATATTTCTATGGCTGGGCCTATGTCATGATATTTCTATGGCTGGGCCTATGTCATGATATTTCTATTGCTAAATAGTCCGATAAAACTTCATTCGCAATGCATCTTAATAAACCAATATCCCACAAGTCAAAGAAGGGGTGGAACAGTTGTTTTTTTACGGTGGTCTCCAGAGCTCATCCTCACGATTTGGGATGATAGAAAAACTCTGGAGGGAGTCTGAATATATTGACACCACGGCATCATCACCGCCAGCTCTGAGGAAACAGACAGGTGCATATTTATAGCACCGGCTGCAGACAGACGGGTGATAGAGCTTCTCTGGAGGGGAGAGCGTTCTATTCTAAAGACCAATCATGTCTGGTCTCTCGGAACATATTCTGCATGGAAAAATGGCTCAATGTAATGAGCATAAACCTGAATAGCTGAATCACAACTGGTAATGAGAGCACTTATCCAACAGTAGCCTAAAGGATGGACATTTATTTCTGGAAGATACACACACACAGTATTGAAACAAAACATCTCTGTCTGTCTGTCTGTCTGTCTGTCTGTCTGTCTGTCTGTCTGTCTGTCTGTCTGTCTGTCTGTCTGTCTGTCTGTCTGTCTGTCTGTCTGTCTGTCTGTCTGTCTGTCTGTCTGTCTGTCTGTCTGTCTGTCTGTCTGTCTGTCTGTCTGTCTGTCTGTCTGTCTGTCTGTCTGTCTGTCTGTCTGTCTGTCTGTCTGTCTGTCTGTCTGTCTGTCTGTCTGTCTGTCTCTCTCTCTCTCTCTCTCTCTCTCTCTCTCTCTCTCTCTCTCTCTCTCTCTCTCTCTCTCTCTCTCTCTATCTCTCTCTCTCTCTCTCTCTCTCTCTCTCTCAGCACATGACATCTTTATGAATTGATATATTTTAATCATGGGTCTGCACTGCAATTTAGGATTTAACAACAGTAGAAATTCCACCATTCCGTACAAGGTTCCATCCTAGAACCAAACAATGAAAAATGCATGCAAAGATGGGGTATATAGTGGAACAGATCTGCATTACAATATATATACAGGCACAGTCACAACATGTTGTTGGGTTATTGGACAGACTAAATGAGTGCTCCACCTGGTGGTTGATATAGGGAATTACACATTGGTGTCTAAACACATTATAAAAACCTATTAATATCTAACAGCATCTCTCTCTGTCAGCACTCACTAACAGACAGCATCTCTCTCTGTCAGCACTCACTAACAGACAGCATCTCTCTCTATCAGCACTCACTAACAAACAGCATCACTCTCTGTCAGCAGTCACTAAAAGACAGCATCTCTCTCTGTCAGCACTCACTAACAGACAGCATCACTCTCTGTCAGCAGTCACTAAAAGACAGCATCTCTCTCTGTCAGCAGTCACTAAAAGACAGCATCTCTCTCTGTCAGCAGTCACTAAAAGACAGCATCTCTCTCTGTCAGCAGTCACTAACAGACAGCATCTCTCTCTGTCAGCAGTCACTAAAAGACAGCATCTCTCTCTGTCAGCACTCACTAACAGACAGCATCACTCTCTGTCAGCAGTCACTAAAAGACAGCATCTCTCTCTGTCAGCACTCACTAACAGACAGCATCTCTCTGTCAGCAGTAACTAACAGACAGCATCTCTCTGTCAGCAGTCACTAACAGACTGAAATAACAACATGGCAATCCGAGTGATTTGGTGGAGAGGAGACAGTCTTCCTGAGCACAGTCGCGTGGAGAGAGGATGTGTGTGTGTGTGTGTGTGTGTGTGTGTGTGTGTGTGTGTGTGTGTGTGTGTGTGTGTGTGTGTGTGTGTGTGTGTGTGTGTGTGTGTGTGTGTGTGTGTGTGTGTGTGTGTGTGTGTGTGTGTGTGTGTGTGTATGTGTGTGTGTGTGTGTTTAAGAGCGAGAGGGAGCAAGAGAGAGCGGTGTGTTGAGTAAATGCCATGGTATGTGAGGAGGCTGGGATGAGTAGAGGTGGAAGAGGAAATTGAGGAGGGGAGGAAGAGAAGGGGGGAGAAGGAGGAGGGGAGGGGAGGGAGAGAAGGAGGAGGGGGAGGAAAAGGAGGAGGGGAGGAAGAGAAGGAGGAGGGGAGGGAGAGAAGGAGGGGGGGGAGAAGGAGGAGGGGGAGGGGGAGAGAAGGGGGAGGGGGGGGAGGGGAGGGGAGGGGAGGGGAGGGGAGGGAGAGAAGGAGGAGAGAAGGGGGAGGGGAGGAAGAGAAGGGGGGAGAAGGAGGAGGGGAGGGGAGGGAGAGAAGGAGGAGGGGGAGGAAAAGGAGGGGAGGGGAGGAAGAGAAGGAGGAGGGGAGGGAGAGAAGGAGGAGGGGGAGAAGGAGGAGGGGGAGGGGGAGAGAAGGGGGAGGGGAGGGGAGGGAGGGAGGGAGGGGAGGGGAGGGGAGGGGAGGGGAGGGGAGGGGAGGGGAGGGGAGGGAGGGAGAGAAGGAGGAGAGAAGGGGGAGGGGGAGAGAAGGAGGAGGGGGAGAAGGAGGGGAGGGAGGGAGAGAAGGAGGAGGGGAGGGGAGGGAGAGAAGGAGGAGGGGGAGAAGGAGGAGGGGAAAAAGGAGGAGGGGAGGAAGAGAAGGAGGAGGGGGTAGAGGAGGAGGAGAAGGAGGATGGGAGGAAGAGAAGGAGGAGGGGAGGGTAGAGAAGGGGGAGGGGAGGGAGAGAAGGAGGAGGGGAGGGGAGGGAGAGAAGGAGGAGGGGAGGAAGAGAAGGAGGAGGGGGTAGAGGAGGAGGAGGGGAGGGAGAGAAGGAGGGGGGAGAAGGAGGGGGAGAAGGAGGAGCGGAGGGAGGGAGAGAAGGAGGGTAACACAGGGCCTCAGTCAGTCACACAGTGGATTTAGTGGAGAACCAGAATTACCTCAGGAGACACACAGATGTACTCCAAGTGAGGAGAGGAAAATGAGGAGGAGTAGGGAGGGTGAGGGGAAGATGAGGGTGGCTGTTTAGCCCTAATGGCACCACCAATATGCCCCTGTCTTAGAGCCAGGTGTGTGTGTGTGTGTATCAGGTGAGGTGAACTGTGGCTGTGGGTCTCACACTCTGGATAAATGAGGGCCCTGCCTTTCCAGCATATGTATACATGTAACACCATTTCTTCTGTATTAAGTGATTGTGCATGCTTAAATAAATAACGGTTAAATTATTAAAAGGTTGAATGAAAAGGTTCAAGAAAGGTTTAATAAATAAAAGGTTAAATAAAGATTGAATAAATAAAGGTTGAATAAAGGTTGAATAAATAAAGGTTGAATAAATAAAGGTTGAATAAATAAAAGTTAAATAAATAAAGGTTAAATAAATAAAGGTTGAATAAATAAAGGTTAAATAAAGAAAGGTTGAATAAATAAAGGTTGAATAAAGGTTGAATAAATAAAGGTTGAATAAAGGTTAAATAAATAAAGGTTGAATAAATAAAGGTTGAATAAATAAAGGTTGAATAAATAAAGGTTAAATAAATAAAGGTTGAATAAATAAAGGTTAAATAAATAAAGGTTAAATAAATAAAGGTTGAATAAAGGTTAAATAAATAAAGGTTGAATAAAGGTTTAATAAATAAAGGTTGAATAAATAAAGGTTAATAAAGAAACGTTAAATAAAGGTTGGATAAATAAAGGTTAAATAAAGGTTAAATAAATAAAGGTTGAATAAATAAAGTTTAAATAAATAAAGGTTGAATAAATAAAGGTTAAATAAATAAAGGTTGAATAAATAAAGGTTGAATAAATAAAGGTTAAATAAAGGTTTAATAAATAAAGGTTGAATAAAGGTTGAATAAATAAAGGTTGAATAAATAAAGGTTGAATAAATAAAGGTTGAATAAATAACGGTTGAATAAATAAAGGTTGAATAAAGGTTGAATAAATAAAGGTTGAATAAAGGTTGAATAAATAAAGGTTGAATAAATAAAGGTTGAATAAATAAAGATTTAATAAAGGTTGAATAAATAAAGGTTGAATAAAGGTTGAATAAATAAAGGTTTAATAAAGGTTGAATAAATAAAGGTTGAATAAATAAAGGTTGAATAAATAAAGGTTGCATAAATAAAGGTTGAATAAATAAAGGTTGAATAAATAAAGGTTGAATAAATAAAGGTTTAATAAATAAAGGTTGAATAAATAAAGGTTGAATAAATAAAGGTTAAATAAAGGTTTAATAAATAAAGGTTGAATAAATAAAGGTTAATAAAGAAAGGTTAAATAAAGGTTTAATAAATAAAGGTTGGATAAATAAAGGTTAAATAAAGGTTGAATAAATAAAGGTTGAATAAATAAAGGTTGAATAAATAAAGTTTAAATAAATAAAGGTTGAATAAATAAAGGTTAAATAAATAAAGGTTGAATAAATAAAGGTTGAATAAAGGTTGAATAAATAAAGGTTGAATAAATAAAGGTTGAATAAATAAAGGTTGAATAAATAAAGGTTGAATAAATAAAGGTTGAATAAAGGTTGAATAAATAAAGGTTGAATAAATAAAGGTTGAATAAATAAAGGTTGAATAAAGGTTGAATAAATAAAGGTTGAATAAATAAAGATTGAATAAATAAAGGTTGATTAAAGGTTAAATAAATAAAGGTTGAATAAATAAAGGTTGAATAAATAAAGGTTGAATAAATAAAGTTTAAATAAATAAAGGTTGAATAAATAAAGGTTGAATAAATAAAGTTTGAATAAATAAAGGTTGAATAAATAAAGGTTAAATAAATAAAGGTTGAATAAATAAAGGTTGAATAAATAAAGGTTAAATAAATAAAGGTTAAATAAATAAAGTTTGAATAAATAAAGGTTGAATAAATAAAGGTTGAATAAATAAAGGTTAAATAAATAAAGGTTAAATAAATAAAGGTTGAATAAATAAAGGTTGAATAAATAAAGGTTGAATAAATAAAGGTTAAATAAATGCTTCTGTGAGATAACAGGGAAGACTGATCCGGGGATGTACCTGCTGAATTTCTTATTGATCCACACTGAATCATTCTATAGCTAGAGGGCTCCTGATATCTCCAGAAGTGATGTCTTTATCTGTTGTGGTCCAGTACTGTCTTTTTGATAGCTAGGTCCATCTACTTTAATAAGTGCTGCCTGTCTTCCCAGTGGTCAACTTGGTGTGTGAACAGCTGACTGATCATAACTTGCAGACTGTTGTTGACACATCAACCAGGATCAAGGGGCGGGGCAATTTGTGACATGTGTTGGTAATTAGTGAGTGTATCGGAGGGGGAGTGGTTTCACCTCTCCTAGGCAATCAGCAATTAGTGCAGGGAGGTGTGGTCTTCACCTCTGTTAGGTCATTCGTTCTTCAGTGTCCCCTGGTTTCTCAGCAGCAGCTGTAAGCGGTGGAGGAAGTCTAGGTCTCTGGCAGAGTTTAACTGCCGATCTGCGGTCGAGAACACAGAGTTCATCTCAGCCTTTTGGCCCTGACGGAGACATGGATCCCCCTCAGAGAACACTGATACTCCAGCTGCTCTCTCTTCATCTGACTACGTTTTCTCTCCTAGTCCGAGAACATCTGGTTGTCGAGATGGTAGCACAGGGCTACTAATTTCTCCTCTGTGGTAACTTCAAGTGGGCTTTTTACTGAGGAGTGGCTTCTGTCTGGCCACTATCATAAAGGCCTGATTGGTTGAGTGCTGCAGAGAAGGTTGGCCTTCTGGAAGGTTCTCCCATCTCCACAGAGGAGCTCTGTCAGAGTGACCATTGGGTTCTTGGGTCACCTCCCTGACCAAGGCCCTTCTCCCCTGATTGCTCAGTTTGACCAGGCAGCCAGCTCTAGGGAGAGTCTTTGTGGTTCCAAACTTCTTCCATTTAGGAATGATTGAGGCCACTGTGTTCTTGGGGACCTTCAATGCTACAGACATGTTTTGGTACCCTTCCCCAGATCTGTGCCTTGACACAATCCTGTCTCTGATCTCTACAGACAATTCCTTCAACCTCATGGCTTGGTTTTTACTCTGACATTCACTGTCAACTGTGGGACCTTTATATAGACAGGTGTGTTATATAGACAGGTGTGTTATATAGACAGGTGTGTTATATAGACAGGTGTGTTATATAGACAGGTGTGTTATATAGACAGGTGTGTTGCCTTTCCAAATCATGTCCAATCAATTTAATTTACCACAGAAAGACTACAATCAAGTTGTAGAAACATCTCAAGGATGATCAATGGAAACAGGAACAACCCAACCAAGCTGCACTGCTTCTTAACACAGCGCACATCCAACCAGGAAGCCAGCCGCATCCATGTGTCGGAGGAAACACCGTGCCCCTAGTGACCTGGTCAGTGTGCACTACGCCCGGCCCGCCACAGGAGTCGCTGGTGCGCGATGAGACAAGGACATCCCTACCGACCAAACCCTCCCTAACCCTCCCGGTCGCGGCCGGCTGAGACAGAGCCTGGGCTCAAACCCAGAGTCTCTGGTGGCACAGCTGGCGCTGCGATGGTCTGAATACTTTCTGAATGCACTATAACCATGTAAATGTAAGAAAATGATAAACAACACAATCTATAGCAGGGGTTCACAAACGTTGTCACTCAGGCCCCACCTTCCAGTACTGGGGAACATTCTGCGTGCACCAAGTCCAGCTCTATGGAGGGAGGAGAGGTCCAATGACCTGTGGACCACGTCCATCTCTATGGACCTGGGGAGGGTCCAATGACCTGTGGACCACGTCCATCTCTATGGAGGGATGGGAGAGGTCCAATGACCTGTGGACCACGTCCATCTCTATGGAGGGAGGAGATCTAATGACCTGTGCACCACGTCCATCTCTATGGAGGGAGAGGTCCAATGACCTGTGGACCACGTCCATCTCTATGGAGGGAGGGGAGAGGTCCAATGACCTGTGGACCACGTCCATCTCTATGGAGGGAGGGGAGAGGTCTAATGACCTGTGCACCACGTCCATCTCTATGGAGGGAGAGGTCCAATGACCTGTGGACCACGTCCATCTCTATGGAGGGAGGGGAGGGGTCCAATGACCTGTGGACCACGTCCATCTCTATGGAGGGAGGGGAGAGGTCTAATAACCTGTGCACCACATCCATCTCTATGGAGGGAGAGGTCCAATGACCTGTGGACCACGTCCATCTCTATGGAGGGAGAGGTCCAATGACCTGTGGACCACGTCCATCTCTATGTAGGGAGGGGAGAGGTCTAATGACCTGTGCACCACGTCCATCTCTATGGAGGGAGGGGAGGGGTCTAATGACCTGTGGACCACGTCCATCTCTATGGAGGGAGAGGTCTAATGACCTGTGGACCACGTCCATCTCTATGGAGGGAGGGGTCCAATGACCTGTGGACCACGTCCATCTCTATGGAGGGAGGGGAGAGGTCTAATGACCTGTGCACCACGTCCATCTCTATGGAGGGAGAGGTCCAATGACCTGTGGACCACGTCCATCTCTATGGAGGAGAGGTCCAATGACCTGTGCACCACGTCCATCTCTATGGAGGGATGGGAGGGTCTAATGACCTGTGCACCACGTCCATCTCTATGGAGGGAGGGGAGAGGTCCAATGACCTGTGCACCACGTCCATCTCTATGGAGGGAGAGGTCTAATGACCTGTGCACCACGTCCATCTCTACAGAGGGAGGGGAGAGGTCTAATGACCTGTGGACCACGTCCATCTCTATGAAGGGAGGGGAGAGGTCCAATGACCTGTGCACCACGTCCATCTCTATGGAGGGAGAGGTCTAATGACCTGTGCACCACGTCCATCTCTACAGAGGGAGGGGAGAGGTCTAATGACCTGTGGACCACGTCCATCTCTATGGAGGGAGGGGAGAGGTCTAATGACCTGTGGAACACGTCCATCTCTATGGAGGGAGGGGAGGGGTCTAATGACCTGTGGACCACGTCCATCTCTATGGAGGGAGAGGTCCAATGACCTGTGGACCACGTCCATCTCTATGGAGGGAGAGGTCCAATGACCTGTGGACCACGTCCATCTCTATGTAGGGAGGGGAGAGGTCTAATGACCTGTGCACCACGTCCATCTCTATGGAGGGAGGGGAGGGGTCTAATGACCTGTGGACCACGTCCATCTCTATGGAGGGAGAGGTCTAATGACCTGTGCACCACGTCCATCTCTATGGAGGGAGGGGTCCAATGACCTGTGGACCACGTCCATCTCTATGGAGGGAGGGGAGAGGTCTAATGACCTGTGCACCACGTCCATCTCTATGGAGGGAGAGGTCCAATGACCTGTGGACCACGTCCATCTCTATGGAGGGAGAGGTCCAATGACCTGTGCACCACGTCCATCTCTATGGAGGGATGGGAGGGGTCTAATGACCTGTGCACCACGTCCATCTCTATGGAGGGAGGGGAGAGGTCCAATGACCTGTGCACCACGTCCATCTCTATGGAGGGAGAGGTCTAATGACCTGTGCACCACGTCCATCTCTACAGAGGGAGGGGAGAGGTCTAATGACCTGTGGACCACGTCCATCTCTATGAAGGGAGGGGAGAGGTCCAATGACCTGTGCACCACGTCCATCTCTATGGAGGGAGAGGTCTAATGACCTGTGCACCACGTCCATCTCTACAGAGGGAGGGAGAGGTCTAATGACCTGTGGACCACGTCCATCTCTATGGAGGGAGGGGAGAGGTCTAATGACCTGTGGAACACGTCCATCTCTATGGAGGGAGGGAGGGGTCCAATGACCTGTGGACCACGTCCATCTCTATGGAGGGAGAGGTCCAATGACCTGTGGACCACGTCCATCTCTATGGAGGGAGGGAGGGGTCTAATGACCTGTGGACCACGTCCATCTCTATGGAGGGAGGGGTCCAATGACCTGTGCACCACGTCCATCTCTATGGAGGGAGGGGAGGGGTCCAATGACCTGTGGACCACGTCCATCTCTATGGGAGGGAGAGGTCTAATGACCTGTGCACCACGTCCATCTCTATGGAGGGAGAGGTCTAATGACCTGTGCACCACGTCCATCTCTATGGAGGGAGGGGTCCAATGACCTGTGGACCACGTCCATCTCTATGGAGGGAGGGGAGAGGTCCAATGACCTGTGGACCACGTCCATCTCTATGGAGGGAGGGGAGGGGTCTAATGACCTGTGGACCACGTCCATCTCTATGGAGGGAGGGGAGAGGTCTAATGACCTGTGCACCACGTCCATCTCTATGGAGGGAGGGGAGAGGTCCAATGACCTGTGCACCACGTCCATCTCTATGGAGGGAGGGGAGGGGTCTAATGACCTGTGGACAACGTCCATCTCTATGGAGGGAGGGGTCCAATGACCTGTGCACCACGTCCATCTCTATGGAGGGAGGGGAGAGGTCCAATGACCTGTGGACCACGTCCATCTCTATGGAGGGAGGGAGAGGTCTAATGACCTGTGGACCACGTCCATCTCTATGGAGGGAGGGGAGGGGTCCAATGACCTGTGGACCATGTCCATCTCTATGGAGGGAGGGGAGGGGTCCAATGACCTGTGGAAGGGCTGCCAGTCTAATTATGTCATCGTTGACTTGAATGGGGAGGCCACCTCTATGTATTTGCTCTGACTGCTGTGTTCTCTAAGGTTCCAGTTCTTTGCTCTGACTGCTGTGTTCTAAGGTTCCAGTTCTTTGCTCTGAGTGCTGTGTTCTCTAAGGTTCTAGTTCTTTGCTCTGACTGCTGTGTTCTAAGGTTCCAGTTATTTGCTCTGAGTGCTGTGTTCTAAGGTTCTAGTTCTTTGCTCTGACTGCTGTGTTCTAAGGTTCCAGTTCTTTGCTCTGAGTGCTGTGTTCTCTAAGGTTCCAGTTCTTTGCTCTGACTGCTGTGTTCTAAGGTTCCAGTTCTTTGCTCTGAGTGCTGTGTTCTCTAAGGTTCTAGTTCTTTGCTCTGAGTGCTGTGTTCTCTAAGGTTCCAGTTCTTTGCTCTGACTGCTGTGTTCTAAGGTTCCAGTTCTTTGCTCTGAGTGCTGTGTTCTCTAAGGTTCCAGTTCTTTGCTCTGAGTGCTGTGTTCTAAGGTTCCAGTTCTTTGCTCTGACTGCTGTGTTCTAAGGTTCCAGTTCTTTGCTCTGAGTGCTGTGTTCTCTAAGGTTCTAGTTCTTTGCTCTGAGTGCTGTGTTCTCTAAGGTTCCAGTTCTTTGCTCTGACTGCTGTGTTCTAAGGTTCCAGTTCTTTGCTCTGAGTGCTGTGTTCTCTAAGGTTCCAGTTCTTTGCTCTGACTGCTGTGTTCTTTAAGGTTCCAGTTCTTTGCTCTGAGTGCTGTGTTCTCTAAGGTTCCAGTTCTTTGCTCTGACTGCTGTGTTCTCTAAGGTTCCAGTTCTTTGCTCTGACTGCTGTGTTCTCTAAGGTTCCAGTTCTTTGCTCTGACTGCTGTGTTCTCTAAGGTTCCAGTTCTTTGCTCTGAGTGCTGTGTTCTCTAAGGTTCTAGTTCTTTGCTCTGAGTGCTGTGTTCTCTAAGGTTCCAGTTCTTTGCTCTGACTGCTGTGTTCTAAGGTTCCAGTTCTTTGCTCTGAGTGCTGTGTTCTCTAAGGTTCCAGTTCTTTGCTCTGAGTGCTGTGTTCTAAGGTTCCAGTTCTTTGCTCTGACTGCTGTGTTCTAAGGTTCCAGTTCTTTGCTCTGAGTGCTGTGTTCTCTAAGGTTCTAGTTCTTTGCTCTGAGTGCTGTGTTCTCTAAGGTTCCAGTTCTTTGCTCTGACTGCTGTGTTCTAAGGTTCCAGTTCTTTGCTCTGAGTGCTGTGTTCTCTAAGGTTCCAGTTCTTTGCTCTGACTGCTGTGTTCTTTAAGGTTCCAGTTCTTTGCTCTGAGTGCTGTGTTCTCTAAGGTTCCAGTTCTTTGCTCTGACTGCTGTGTTCTCTAAGGTTCCAGTTCTTTGCTCTGACTGCTGTGTTCTCTAAGGTTCCAGTTCTTTGCTCTGACTGCTGTGTTCTCTAAGGTTCTAGTTCTTTGCTCTGACTGCTGTGTTCTAAGGTTCCAGTTCTTTGCTCTGACTGCTGTGTTCTAAGGTTCCAGTTCTTTGCTCTGAGTGCTGTGTTCTTTAAGGTTCAGAAGACAAATAAGGAAACCAGTCAGGTAGCATCATGGATGACTTTATTATATTTGCAGCTGGTGGCAGAATGCAGTTTGATCAATCAGGTTCATTAGGACACCTGTGCTATGTTCAGAAAAATCAATGGATGGATAATATAATGTATTTCAGAGAGGGGGAGAGAAGAGGGAAGAGGATAGAGAAGAGGATAGAGAGGGGAAGAGGAGGGTAGAGAGGGGGAGAGAAGAGGGAAGAGGATAGAGAAGAGGATAGAGAGGGGAAGAGGAGGGTAGAGAGGGGAAGAGGAGGGTAGAGAGGGGGAGAGAAGAGGGTAGAGAAGAGAAGAGGATAGAGAGGGGAAGAGGAGGGTAGAGGAGGGTAGAGAGGGGAAGAGGAGGGTAGAGGAGGGTAGAGAGGGGGAGAGGAGGGTAGAGAGGGGAAGAGAAGAGGGTAGAGAGGGGAAGAGAAGAGGGTAGAGAGGGGAAGAGAAGGGTAGAGAGGGGAAGAGGAGGGTAGAGAGGGGAAGAGGAGGGTAGAGAGGGGAAGAGGAGGGTAGAGAGGGGAAGAGGAGGGTAGAGAGGGGAAGAGGAGGGTAGAGAGAGGAAGAGGAGGGTAGAGAGGGGAAGAGGAGGGTAGAGAGGGGAAGAGGAGGGTGAGGAGGGTAGAGAGGGGAAGAGGAGGGTAGAGAGGGGAAGAGGAGGGTAGAGAGGGGAAGAGGAGGGTAGAGAGGGGAAGAGGAGGGTAGAGAGGGGAAGAGGAGGGTAGAGAGGGGAAGAGGAGGGTAGAGAGAGGAAGAGGAGGGTAGAGAGAGGAAGAGGAGGGGTAGAGAGAAAGAGGAGGGTAGAGAGGGGAAAAAGATGGTAGAGAGGGGAAGAGGAGGGTAGAGAGGGGAAGAAGAGGGTAGAGAGGAAGAAGAGGGTAGAGAGGAAGAAGAGGGTAGAGAGGAAGAAGAGGGTAGAGAGAGGAAGAAGAAGGTAGAGAGAGGAAGAAAGAGTGCAGTAGTCCATAGCTCATTCCCATCACAGTAACAGTACTACAGGAATCTAGCATTCACCCCTCAGGACAGAAGAAAGGTCTCCACTGTCTTTAAGCTCCTGTAAAAACACAGAACACATGTCAATAAAGGTCTGATCTTCATACCAGCTGATACATGAGAAAATAACAGCCTACTGGACCTGTCATGTAACCTACCAACAGCATCAGAAATAAATACTCTATTGATGCACAATAACTATGAATAGAGACACAGAGAACTCCTGTCTCATGAAACTAACTATGTATAGAGACACAGAGAACTCCTGTCTAATGAAACTAACTATGTATAGATACACAGAGAACTCCTGTCTAATGAAACTAACTATGTATAGATACACAGAAAACTCCTGTCTCATTAAACTAACTATGTATAGATACACAGAAAACTCCTGTCTCATTAAACTAACTATGTATAGAGACACAGAGAACTCCTGTCTCATTAAACTAACTATGTAGAGACACAGAGAACTCCTGTCTCATTAAACTAACTATGTAGAGACACAGAGAACTCCTGTCTCATTAAACTAACTATGTAGAGACACAGAGAACTCCTGTCTAATGAAACCCAGTGACATGTTATCACAATGCAGTCCTCATAAAGAACCGTGATTGACAGGTGATCTATTAAAACTGAACTTCAGCTGACATCGACCACTAGCCACTGCTGGGCAATACACTGCTTTAAACCCACCCGGACTACAGGCCTAGTTTATGCAAAGCAAGGCCCTCGGTGAAATAAGTAGGCATATCTAAACAGAGGATTACTGTTAGACGCACACTGGGGACTTTACTATCTCAATGTTGTGTAACCTTCCCTTAGCCTGGTTTAATGTAGTTCACTAAGAAACCTGGGTATTTACATTACACCAATCTTTTCCTCTGTGCTTTTTTACTACCGAGGATGACCCCCCCCCCCCCTCCCCCTCCATGCTGTCTGACTGCACATGGCATGACGACATTAAGCAGGCTAAGAAAACAGAACACTGTGCTTTAGTGACACCTGGTGGAGAGTCTGTGGTACTGCTGTTGCCTCTGTCTATAACACTGTGACATGCCTGGCTGATCCTATAAGGGTTGGTTTCCCCCAGACACAGATTCAGCCTAGTTTAGGACTAAAAAACTATTTTAAATGGACGATCTCCATTGTAAATGGTTTATAGACATATCAAGACTAGTCCAGAACTAAGTGGAGGTAATAAGCGCAATTATGGTCTGAGGTGTAAAACAAAAAATCTCTTCTCACCTTCACAATGTCCAGCCCACCAATGAGTTCCCCATTGACATATAGCTGAGGGTACGTTGGCCAGTTTGAGTATGTCTTCAGACCCTGTCGAACCTGGACATCGGTGATTGGAAGATGCATAAAGAAAACCACGTCAACATGTAGAAAAACATCTTTAGGTTTCACCAACATGGTTTTGCAAATGTCATAGACAGATACAGTCTCTTTTACCTCGTCATCTTCCAGGATATCAAAGGTGCTGTATTCCACCCTGCAAACAGGAAACACAGGCAAGATATTAACCATCATATTAGAAACACAGACAAGATATTAACCATCATATTAGAAACACAGGCAAGATATTAACCATCATATTAGAAACACAGACAAGATATTAACCATCATATTAGAAACACAGACAAGATATTAACCATTATATTAGAAACACAGGCAAGATATTAACCACTATATTATAAACACAGACAAGATATTAACCACTATATTATAAACACAGACAAGATATAATGAACTGTTCATGATATATAGTGGTGTTAAACCCTGTTCATTATCTCCAGTATCGTGATATAGTGGTGTTACCTCACCCTGTTCATTATCTCCAGTATCGTGATATAGTGGTGTTCTCACCCAGTTCATTATCTCCAGTATGATATAGTGGTGTTACTCACCCTAGCTGTTCATTATCTCCACGTGATATAGTGGTGTTACCTCACCCTGTTCATTATCTCCAGTATCGTGATATAGTGGTGTTACTTCACCCTGTTCATTATCTCCAGTATCGTGATATAGTGGTGTTACCTCACCCTGTTCATTATCTCCAGTATCGTGATATAGTGGTGTTACCTCACCCTGTTCATTATCTCCAGTATCGTGATATAGTGGTGTTACCTCACCCTGTTCATTATCTCCAGAATCGTGATATAGTGGTGTTACCTCACCCTGTTCATTATCTCCAGTATCGTGATATAGTGGTGTTTCACCTGTTCATTATCTCCAGTATCGTGATATAGTGGTGTTCTCACCCTGTTCATTATCTCCAGTATCGTGATATAGTGGTGTTCTCACCCTGTTCATTATCTCCAGTATCGTGATATAGTGGTGTTCTCACCCTGTTCATTATCTCCAGTATCGTGATATAGTGGTGTTACCTCACCCTGTTCATTATCTCCAGTATCGTGATATAGTGGTGTTACCTCACCCTGTTCATTATCTCCAGTATCGTGATATAGTGGTGTTACCTCACCCTGTTCATTATCTCCAGTATCGTGATATAGTGGTGTTCTCACCCTGTTCATTATCTCCAGTATCGTGATATAGTGGTGTTACCTCACCCTGTTCATTATCTCCAGTATCGTGATATAGTGGTGTTACCTCACCCTGTTCATTATCTCCAGTATCGTGATATAGTGGTGTTCTCACCCTGTTCATTATCTCCAGTATCGTGATATAGTGGTGTTCTCACCCTGTTCATTATCTCCAGTATCGTGATATAGTGGTGTTCTCACCCTGTTCATTATCTCCAGTATCGTGATATAGTGGTGTTCTCACCCTGTTCATTATCTCCAGTATCGTGATATAGTGGTGTTACCTCACCCTGTTCATTATCTCCAGTATCGTGATATAGTGGTGTTCTCACCCTGTTCATTATCTCCAGTATCGTGATATAGTGGTGTTACCTCACCCTGTTCATTATCTCCAGTATCGTGATATAGTGGTGTTACCTCACCCTGTTCATTATCTCCAGTATCGTGATATAGTGGTGTTACCTCACCCTGTTCATTATCTCCAGTATCGTGATATAGTGGTGTTCTCACCCTGTTCATTATCTCCAGTATCGTGATATAGTTGCTTTACCTCACCCTGAGCTGTTCATTATCTCCAGTATGTGATATAGTTCTTTACCTCACCCTGAGCTGTTCATTATCTCCAGTATCGTGATATAGTTGCTTTACCTCACCCGGAGCTGTTCATTATCTCCAGTATCGTGATATAGTGGTGTTACCTCACCCTGAGCTGTTCATTATCTCCAGTATCGTGATATAGTGGTGTTCTCACCCTGAGCTGTTCATTATCTCCAGTATCTGAAGACTGAATCCACACTTGGCTTGCTACAGATACAGGAAGAAAAACAGACTTTAGAAACCGAACAGATAACTTAATCATACCCATGTCAGTATCTTAACAAAGAACATACACTTTATAATCAACATATTAACTCAATTCAGATCCTTCAATGGGTGAGTCCACACAAAACCATTTTATTGCAGAACAAAATCACAGGAAGCAATGTTTCTTTTTAAGACAAAGATCTTTTCAAATAGCTAATATAAAAATGGTGCTTTCCGAGTGAGTAGGAGAAATGCTTTCAAGATAACACATGGTTTTAAGTGGCGGCCTAGTGGTTAGAGCGTTGGGCCAGTAACCCGAAAGGTTGCCGGATCGAATCCCCGAGCTAACGAGGTAAAAAAATCTGTCATTCTGAACAAGGCATTGTTCCTAAACCAGTTAACACACTGTTCCTAGACCAGTTAACACACTGTTCCTAGACCAGTTAACCCACTGTTCCTAGACCAGTTAACCCACTGTTCTGTTAACACACTGTTCCTAGACCAGTTAACACACTGTTCCTAGACCAGTTAACCCACTGTTCCTAGACCAGTTAACCCACTGTTCCTAGACCAGTTAACCCCACTGTTCATAGACCAGTTAACCCACTGTTCCTAGACCAGTTAACACACTGTTCCTAGACCAGTTAACACACTGTTCCTAGACCAGTTAACCCATTGTTCCTAGACCAGTTAACCCACTGTTCCTAGACCAGTTAACACACTGTTCCTAGACCAGTTAACCCATTGTTCCTAGACCAGTTAACACACTGTTCCTAGACCAGTTAACACACTGTTCCTAGACCAGTTAACCCCACTGTTCCTAGACCAGTTAACACACTGTTCCTAGACCGTCAACGTAAATAAGAATTTGTTCTTAACCGACTTGCCTAGTTAAGCAGGAGGAGTCAGGACCTCTTCCCTCCAGGAATGAAACCAAACTCAAGCTTTCATTGAGCAAGTTTCAACTTGCTGTTGGTTTCACAGGACCCCACTTAGAAATGGGAAACTAAATAAAGATCTGTATCTACAGATAGAACCAAAGGGAGAGACGGGATTCACAGGGGACTTGGTTTAAACTACTCTGAAGATCTCTCTTCATCTGTGAGCAGCAGCAATCAATATGAAGAGGTAGGAGGGGGGTACTCCTGAACCATTAGTGTCTGTGTGTGTGTGTGTGTCTGGGGGGGTACTCCTGAACCATTAGTGTCTGTGTGTGTGTCTGGGGGGGGGTACTCCTGAACCATTAGTGTCTGTGTGTGTGTGTGTCTGGGGGGATACTCCTGAACCATTAGTGTGTGTGTGTGTGTGTGTGTGTGTGTGTGTGTGTGTGTGTGTGTGTGTGTGTGTGTGTGTGTGTGTGTGTGTGTGTGTGTGTGTGTGTGTGTGTGTGTGTGTGTGTGAGTGTGTGTGTGTGGGGGTCCCACTGCTCTGCTCTGTGCAGAATATTATTGATTTCAGATTAGCCTCAATTCTGTTGAAATGTATGCCATACCAATTGTCCTTATCTACTAGATGGGGCAGAGTATACAGGCCAACTGTACTATATTATATACTATATATTATATTAGAATAGTATTATATAGTAGTATACAGGCCAACTGTACTATATTATATACTATATATTATATTACAATAGTATTATATAGTAGTATATAGGCCAACTGTACTATATTATATACTATATATTATATTACAATAGTAGTATACAGGCCAACTGTACTATATTATATACTATATATTATATTAGAATAGTATTATATAGTAGTATACAGGCCAACTGTACTATATTATATACTATATATTATATTACAATAGTATTATATAGTAGTATATAGGCCAACTGTACTATATTATATACTATATATTATATTAGAATAGTATTATATAGTAGTATATAGGCCAACTGTACTATATTATATACTATATATTATATTAGAATAGTATTATATAGTAGTATACAGGCCAACTGTACTATATTATATACTATATATTATATTACAATAGTATTATATAGTAGTATATAGGCCAACTGTACTATATTATATACTATATATTATATTACAATAGTAGTATACAGGCCAACTGTACTATATTATATACTATATATTATATTAGAATAGTATTATATAGTAGTATACAGGCCAACTGTACTATATTATATACTATATATTATATTACAATAGTATTATATAGTAGTATATAGGCCAACTGTACTATATTATATACTATATATTATATTACAATAGTATTATATAGTAGTATATAGGCCAACTGTACTATATTATATACTATATATTATATTAGAATAGTATTATATAGTAGTATACAGGCCAACTGTACTATATTATATACTATATATTATATTAGAATAGTATTATATAGTATTATATAGGCCAACTGTACTATATTATATACTATATATTATATTAGAGTAGTATTATATAGTATTATATAGGCCAACTGGTACCTCTTGAAGTAATGTACTGGAGTTATATTAGAATAGTATTATATAGGCCAACGGGTACCTCTTGAAGTTATGTACTGGAGTTATATTATATAGTATTATATAGTATTATATAGGCCAACTGGTACCTCTTGAAGTAATGTACTGGAGTTATATTATAATAGTATTATATAGTATTATATAGGCCAACTGGTACCTCTTGAAGTAATGTACTGGAGTTATATTAGAATAGTAGTATATAGGCCAACTGTACTATATTATATACTATATATTATATTACAATAGTAGTATACAGGCCAACTGTACTATATTATATACTATATATTATATTAGAATAGTATTATATAGTAGTATACAGGCCAACTGTACTATATTATATACTATATATTATATTACAATAGTATTATATAGTATTATATAGGCCAACTGTACTATATTATATACTATATATTATATTAGAGTAGTATTATATAGTATTATATAGGCCAACTGGTACCTCTTGAAGTAATGTACTGGAGTTATATTAGAATAGTATTATATAGGCCAACGGGTACCTCTTGAAGTTATGTACTGGAGTTATATTATATAGTATTATATAGTATTATATAGGCCAACTGGTACCTCTTGAAGTAATGTACTGGAGTTATATTATAATAGTATTATATAGTATTATATAGGCCAACTGGTACCTCTTGAAGTAATGTACTGGAGTTATATTAGAATAGTTATATTACTATATTATATACTATATATTATATTACAATAGTAGTATACAGGCCAACTGTACTATATTATATACTATATATTATATTAGAATAGTATTATATAGTAGTATACAGGCCAACTGTACTATATTATATACTATATATTATATTACAATAGTATTATATAGTATTATATAGGCCAACTGTACTATATTATATACTATATATTATATTAGAATAGTATTATATAGTATTATATAGGCCAACTGGTACTTGAAGTAATGTACTGGAGTTATATTAGAATAGTATATATAGGCCAACTGTACTATATATTATATATAGTATATAGTATTATATTAGAATAGTATTATATCGGCCAATCTTGAAGTAATGTACTGGAGTTATATTAGAATAGTAGTATATAGGCCAACTGTACTATATTATATACTATATAGAGTATATACTGGAGTTATATTAGAATAGTATTATATCGGCCAACTGGTACCTCTTGAAGTAATGTACTGGAGTTATATTATATAGTATTATATAGTATTATATAGGCCAGCTGGTGCCTCTTGAAGTAATGTACTGGAGTTATATTATATAGTATTATATAGTATTATATAGGCCAACTGGTACCTCTTGAAGTAATGTACTGGAGTTATATTAGAATAGTATTATATAGGCCAACGGGTACCTCTTGAAGTTATGTACTGGAGTTATATTATATAGTATTATATAGTATTATATAGGCCAACTGGTACCTCTTGAAGTAATGTACTGGAGTTATATTATAATAGTATTATATAGTATTATATAGGCCAACTGGTACCTCTTGAAGTAATGTACTGGAGTTATATTAGAATAGTAGTATATAGGCCAACTGTACTATATTATATACTATATAGAGTATATACTGGAGTTATATTAGAATAGTATTATATCGGCCAACTGGTACCTCTTGAAGTAATGTACTGGAGTTATATTATATAGTATTATATAGTATTATATAGGCCAGCTGGTGACTCTTGAAGTAATGTACTGGAGTTATATTATATAGTATTATATAGTATTATATAGGCCAACTGGTACCTCTTGAAGTATTACACCTTCCGTCTTCAAGAGAGCGAGAGTTGCACCCCTTCTGAAAAAACCTACACTCGATCCCTCCGATGTCAACAATTACAGACCAGTATCCCTTCTTTCTTTTCTCTCCAAAACTCTTGAACGTGCCGTCCTTGGCCAGCTCTCCCGCTATCTCTCTCTGAATGACCTTCTTGATCCAAATCAGTCAGGTTTCAAGACTAGTCATTCAACTGAGACTGCTCTCCTCTGTATCACGGAGGCGCTCCGCACTGCTAAAGCTAACTCTCTCTCCTCTGCTCTCATCCTTCTAGATCTATCGGCTGCCTTCGATACTGTGAACCATCAGATCCTCCTCTCCACCCTCTCCGAGTTGGGCATCTCCGGCGCGGCCCACGCTTGGATTGCGTCCTACCTGACAGGTCGCTCCTACCAGGTGGCGTGGCGAGAATCTGTCTCCTCACCACGCGCTCTCACCACTGGTGTCCCCCAGGGCTCTGTTCTTGGCCCTCTCCTATTCTCGCTATACACCAAGTAACTTGGCTCTGTCATAACCTCACATGGTCTCTCCTATCATTGCTATGCAGACGACACACAATTAATCTTCTCCTTTCCCCCTTCTGATGACCAGGTGGCGAATCGCATCTCTGCATGTCTGGCAGACATATCAGTGTGGATGACGGATCACCACCTCAAGCTGAACCTCGGCAAGACGGAGCTGCTCTTCCTCCCGGGGAAGGACTGCCCGTTCCATGATCTCGCCATCACGGTTGACAACTCCATTGTGTCCTCCTCCCAGAGCGCCAAGAACCTTGGCGTGATCCTGGACAACACCCTGTCGTTCTCAACCAACATCAAGGCGGTGGCCCGTTCCTGTAGGTTCATGCTCTACAACATCCGCAGAGTACGACCCTGCCTCACACAGGAAGCGGCACAGGTCCTAATCCAGGCACTTGTCATCTCCCATCTGGATTACTGCAACTCGCTGTTGGCTGGGCTCCCTGCCTGTGCCATTAAACCCCTTCAACTCATCCAGAACGCCGCAGCCCGTCTGGTGTTCAACCTTCCCAAGTTCTCTCACGTCACCCCGCACCTCCGTTCTCTCCACTGGCTTCCAGTTGAAGCTCGCATCCGCTACAAGACCATGGTGCTTGCCTACGGAGCTGTGAGGGGAACGGCACCTCAGTACCTCCAGGCTCTGATCAGGCCCTACACCCAAACAAGGGCACTGCGTTCATCCACCTCTGGCCTGCTCGCCTCCCTACCACTGAGGAAGTACAGCTCCCGCTCAGCCCAGTCAAAACTGTTCGCTGCTCTGGCCCCCCAATGGTGGAACAAACTCCCTCACGACGCCAGGACAGCGGAGTCAATCACCACCTTCCGGAGACACCTGAAACCCCACCTCTTTAAGGAATACCTAGGATAGGATAAGTAATCCCTCTCACCCCCCTTAAGATTTAGATGCACTATTGTAAAGTGACTGTTCCACTGGATGTCATAGGGTGAATGCACCAATTTGTAAGTCGCTCTGGATAAGAGCGTCTGCTAAATGACTTAAATGTAATGTAAATGTATTATATAGTATTATATAGTATTATATAGTATTATATAGGCCAACTGGTACCTCTTGAAGTAATGTACTGGAGTTATATTAGAATAGTATTATATAGTATTATATAGGCCAACTGGTACCTCTTGAAGTAATGTACTGGAGTTATATTAGAATAGTATTATATAGGCCAAACACAAGCCTCAGTTTATTCAGTTTATTCTAGTCTGTTTCTGCATAGCATTTATTTATATATATATATATTTTTTTAAAATCTTTAGTCAATAAATTCTTACTAACAATGACGGCCTGGGAACAGCTGCCTTGTTCAGGGGCAGAATGACAGATTTTTACCTTGTCAGCTCGGGGGTTCGATCCAGCAACCTTTTGGTTACAGGTCCAACGCTCTAAACACTAGGCTACCTGCTGCCCCCATTCTATTCCATTCCTATTCTACGTACCTCTTTATTGTCCTGTTATATAGTGACACCTTCGTACCTCTTTATTGTCCTGTTATATAGTGACACCTACGTACCTCTTTATTGTCCTGTTATACAGTGACACCTCTTTATTGTCCTGTTATATAGTGACACCTACGTACCTCTTTATTGTCCTGTTATACAGTGACACCTACGTACCTCTTTATTGCCCTGTTATACAGTGACACCTCTTTATTGTCCTGTTATATAGTGACACCTACGTACCTCTTTATTGTCCTGTTATATAATGACACCTACGTACCTCTTTATTTCCCTTCATGAACAGCATGACTGGACTCCTGTTGATGGTCGACTTCAACCTGGAGGTTATAGGGACAGTCCATAAGTCACACAATACAACGTGCCATCTTCCACGTGTGTGTGTGTGTGTGTGTGTGTGTGTGTGTGTGTGTGTATAAAGGTGTGTTTTACCTGTGCTCCAGTGTGACAGCCTTGGGACAGGTATTCTCCAGCTCTCCAGATTCAGCTAGTTCCTACAACAGGTATCAACACTGAGATGGGTCACTGGGTCACACCTACAGTCTGAATCACACTAAAACACACACCTACAGTCTGAATCACACTAAAACACACACCTACAGTCTGAATCACACTAAAACACACACCTACAGTCTGAATGTAAAACACACACCTACAGTCTGAATCACACTAAAACACACACCTACAGTCTGAATCACACTAAAACACACACCTACAGTCTGAATCACACTAAAACACACACCTACAGTCTGAATCACACTGTACAGTCTGAATCACACTAAAACACACACCAGTCTGAATCACACTAAAACACACACCTACAGTCTGAATCACACTAAAACACACACCTACAGTCTGTACAGTCTGAATCACACTAAAACACACACCTACAGTCTGAATCACACTAAAACACACACCTACAGTCTGTGTACAGTCTGAATCACACTAAAACACACACCTACAGTCTGAATCACATAAAACACACACCTACAGTCTGTACAGTCTGAATCACACTAAAACACACACCTACAGTCTGAATCACACTAAAACACACACACCTACAGTCTGAATCACACTAAAACACACACCTACAGTCTGAATCACACTAAAACACACACCTACAGTCTGAATCACACTAAAACACACACCTACAGTCTGAATCACACTAAAACACACACCTACAGTCTGAATCACACTAAAACACACACCTACAGTCTGAATCACACTAAAACACACACCTACAGTCTGAATCACACTAAAACACACACCTACAGTCTGAATCACACTAAAACACACACCTACAGTCTGAATCACACTCACCACAGTCTGAATCACACTAAAACACACACCTACAGTCTGAATCACACTAAAACACACAACAGTCTGAATCACACTAAAACACACAACAGTCTGAATCACACTAAAACACACACCTACAGTCTGAATCACACTAAAACACACACCTACAGTCTGAATCACACTAAAACACACACCTACAGTCTGAATAAAACACACACCTACAGTCTGAATCACACTAAAACACACACCTACAGTCTGAATCACACTAAAACACACACCTACAGTCTGAATCACACTAAAACACACACCTACAGTCTGAATCACACTAAAACACACACCTACAGTCTGAATCACACTAAAACACACACCTACAGTCTGAATCACACTAAAACACACACACCTACAGTCTGAATCACACTAAAACACACACACCTACAGTCTGAATCACACTAAAACACACACCTACAGTCTGAATCACACTAAAACACACACCTACAGTCTGAATCACACTAAAACACACACCTACAGTCTGAATCACACTAAAAACACACCTACAGTCTGAATCACACTAAAACACACACCTACAGTCTGAATCACACTAAAACACACACCTACAGTCTGAATCACACTAAAACACACACCTACAGTCTGAATCACACTAAACACACACCTACAGTCTGAATCACACTAAAAACACACACCTACAGTCTGAATCACACTAAAACACACACCTACAGTCTGAATCACACTAAAACACACAACAGTCTGAATCACACTAAAACACACACCTACAGTCTGAATCACACTAAAACACACACCTACAGTCTGAATCACATAAAACACACACTACAGTCTGAATCACACTAAAACACACACCTACAGTCTGAATCACACTAAAACACACACCTACAGTCTGAATCACACTAACACACACACCTACAGTCTGAATCACACTAAAACACACACCTACAGTCTGAATCACACTAAAACACACACCTACAGTCTGAATCACACTAAAACACACACCTACAGTCTGAATCACACTAACACACACACACCTACAGTCTGAATCACACTAACACACACACACCTACAGTCTGAATCACACTAACACACACACCTACAGTCTGAATCACACTAACACACACACCTACAGTCTGAATGACACTAAAACACACACACCTACAGTCTGAATCACACTAAAGTCTGAATTACACTAACACACACACACCTACAGTCTGAATCACACTAAAACACACACCTACAGTCTGAATTACACTAACACACACACACACACCTACAGTCTGAATCACACACCTACAGTCTGAATCACACTAACACACACACACACACCTACAGTCTGAATCACACTAACACACACACACACACCTACAGTCTGAATCACACACCTACAGTCTGAATCACACTAAAACACACACCTAGTCTGAATCAGACTAACACACACACCTAGTCTGAATCACACTAAAGCACACACCTACAGTCTGAATCACACACCTACAGTCTGAATTACACACCTACAGTCCGAATCACACTAAAACACACCTACAGACTGAATCACACTAACACACACACCTACAGTCTGAATCACACTAAAGCACACACACACCTACAGTCTGAATCACACTAAGACACACACCTATAGTCTGAATCACACACACACACACACACACACACACACACACACACACACACACACACACACACACACACACACACACACACACACACACACACACACACACACACACACACACACACCTACAGTCTGAATCACACTAACACACACACCTACAGTCTGAATCAGACTAACACACACACCTAGTCTGAATCACACACCTACATTTTTGCCCATTAAAATAACATCAAATTGATCAGAAATACAGTTGTAGACATTGTTAATGTTGTGAATTGAAATTATATTTTGTGAGTCGAACAGTAACAGGAAAACTATTTTAGTAGCCTCCCTTTTCGGATCCATGTTGCTGTAAAACCTCAGGTTGATCTGTATTTAAATGAGACTCTGCAACTTAATAGCTGCTAGTCAAGCCTGCAGTGAACACATCTAAAGAAAAATGTAAGAAAAATATGACTCGAGAAGTACATTTTCCTGAAGACAATTATGATGTGATGTGTGCTCGCGTCAGCTGTCTAAATAGATTGTGCATGCTAGATTGTGTTAAATGTAGAATTCAAACGGAATAGAAGCTGAAGCAGATCAACACAGTAAACACAGTCTCTGATGACTTTAATAGAATGCTATACATAGAACATCCATTATGAGGAATGACAGAACGATGCCCTCCAACTTGGCTGGGACATTTTTAACTGGTCTGGGAACAGTGGGTTAACTGGTCTGGGAACAGTGGGTTAACTGGTCTGGGAACAGTGGGTTAACTGGTCTGGGAACAGTGGGTTAACTGGTCTGGGAACAGAGGGTTAACTGGTCTGGGAACAGAGGGTTAACTGGTCTGGGAACAGTGGGTTAACTGGTCTGGGAACAGTGGGTTAACTGGTCTGGGAACAGTGGGTTAACTGGGGAACAGTGGGTTAACTGGTCTAGGAACAGTGGGTTAACTGGTCTAGGAACAGTGGGTTAACTGGTCTAGGAACAGTGGGTTAACTGGTCTAGGAACAGTGGGTTAACTGGTCTAGGAACAGTGGGTTAACTGGTCTAGGAACAGTGGGTTAACTGGTCTAGGAACAGTGAGTTAACTGGTCTAGGAACAGTGGGTTAACTGGTCTAGGAACAGTGAGTTAACTGGTCTAGGAACAGTGGGTTAACTGGTCTAGGAACAGTGGGTTAACTGGTCTAGGAACAGTGGGTTCCTAGACCAGAACGACAAATCGCAGAACGACAGATTTGTACCTTGTCAGCTCGGGGTTTGAACTCACAACCTTCCGGTTACTAGTCCAACGCTCTAACCACTAGGCTACCCTGCCGCCCCATGCTGTCAATAGTGCTATCCAACTGCTGAAACCAATGTAGTTCATTAGAAGGGTATCCTGACCAGGACTCAAACTCTGGTCTCGGTCATTCTAAAACCACGACACCAAAAGGCTCAAATCTCTTGGTGAGGTCTCTAGGAGTTATACCACAGTTATTTAGTGTTTTTGTTTTACAAGGGTTTTACATTTATCATTTTTGTTATTGTTGTCCATGTTTGTTTTGTTTTTCGCTCACCTCAGTTCTCTGGAAAAGGAAAATGTGCGTTTAACACGACTCACCTTGACAATGTCCAGTCCCCCTACGAGTTCTCCGTTAACATAAACCTGAGGGTAGGTGGGCCAGTTGGAGAAGGTCTTCAGCCCCCCTCTCACTTCCTCGTCTGACAGGATGTCAAAACTGCTGAACTGGATGGCATGGGCCTTGAAAAGCGCCACTATCTGACGGCTGAAGCCTGGGTGATGGGGAGAAACACACTGTGTTTGTAAACCTAGTATAAGACACGGCTGTTATACTGGATAGCATGGTCCTTCAATAGAACTACAATCTGATGGCTGAAACCTGGGTGATGGGGAGAAACACACTGTGTTTGTAAACCTAGTATAAGACACGGCTGTTATACTGGATAGCATGGTCCTTCAATAGAACTACAATCTGATGGCTGAAGCCTGGGTGATGGGGAGAAACACACTGTGTTTGTAAACCTAGTATAAGACACGGCTGTTATACTGGATAGCATGGTCCTTCAATAGAACTACAATCTGACGGCTGAGGAGAAATCAACGGGTTGTTAGTTAAATGTTATTGCATCACAATACCTCATAATGACATCACAATACCTCATAATGACATCACAATACCTCATAATGACATCACAATACCTCATAATGACATCACAATACCTCATAATGACATCACAATACCCCATATGAACAACAGAGTCAGGATATTAAATCAGGATGTTAGTTAAATGTTATTGTATGTTAACAGGAACAGAGTCAGGATATTAAATCAGGATGTTAGTTAAATGTTATTGTATGTTAACAGGAACAGAGTCAGGATATTAAATCAGGTTGTTAATTAAATGTTATTGTATGTTAACAGGAACAACAGTCAGGATATTAAATCAGGTTGTTAATTAAATGTTATTGTATGTTAACAGGAACAGAGTCAGGATATTAAATCAGGATGTTAGTTAAATGTTATTGTATGTTAACAGGAACAGAGTCAGGATATTAAATCAGGTTGTTAATTAAATGTTATTGTATGTTAACAGGAACAGAGTCAGGATGTTAATTAAATGTTATTGTATGTTAACAGGAACAGAGTCAGGATATTAAATCAGGTTGTTAGTTAAATGTTATTGTATGTTCATATGAACAACAGAGTCAGGATATTAAATCAGGTTGTTAATTAAATGTTATTGTATGTTAACAGGAACAGAGTCAGGATATTAAATCAGGTTGTTAATTAAATGTTATTGTATGTTAACAGGAACAACAGTCAGGATATTAAATCAGGATGTTAATTAAATGTTATTGTATGTTAACAGGAACAGAGTCAGGATATTAAATCAGGTTGTTAATTAAATGTTATTGTATGTTAACAGGAACAACAGTCAGGATATTAAATCAGGATGTTAATTAAATGTTATTGTATGTTAACAGGAACAGAGTCAGGATATTAAATCAGGTTGTTAATTAAATGTTATTGTATGTTAACAGGAACAACAGTCAGGATATTAAATCAGGATGTTAATTAAATGTTATTGTATGTTAACAGGAACAGAGTCAGGATATTAAATCAGGTTGTTAATTAAATGTTATTGTATGTTAACAGGAACAACAGTCAGGATATTAAATCAGGTTGTTAATTAAATGTTATTGTATGTTAACAGGAACAGAGTCAGGATATTAAATCAGGTTGTTAATTAAATGTTATTGTATGTTAACAGGAACAGAGTCAGGATATTAAATCAGGATGTTAATTAAATGTTCTTGTATGTTAACAGGAACAGAGTCAGGATATTAAATCAGGATGTTAATTAAATGTTATTGTATGTTAACAGGAACAACAGTCAGGATATTAAATCAGGATGTTAATTAAATGTTATTGTATGTTAACAGGAACAACAGTCAGGATATTAAATCAGGTTGTTAATTAAATGTTATTGTATGTTAACAGGAACAGAGTCAGGATATTAAATCAGGTTGTTAATTAAATGTTATTGTATGTTAACAGGAACAACAGTCAGGATATTAAATCAGGATGTTAATTAAATGTTATTGTATGTTAACAGGAACAGAGTCAGGATATTAAATCAGGATGTTAATTAAATGTTCTTGTATGTTAACAGGAACAGAGTCAGGATGTTAATTAAATGTTCTTGTATGTTCATAGGAACAACAGTCTGGATATTAAATCAGGACATAATTGCAGATGAGTTTGGTCAGCAGCATGTTTGAGTTTGGTCAGCAGCATGTTTGAGTTTGGTCAGCAGCATGTTTGAGTTTGGTCAGCAGCATGTTTGAGTTTGGTCAGCAGCATGTTTGAGTTTGGTCAGCAGCATGTTTGAGTTTGGTCAGCAGCATGTTTGAGTTTGGTCAGCAGCATGTTTGAGTTTGGTCAGCAGCATGTTTCTTACCCTCATATGAAAAGGGCCATTTGGAAACACATGAACAAGACATGAAGTTAAAAGCTAAAATAAAGATGGTCCCAAACTCTAGTATCATCACATTCATTTTAAGTAATACAAAGTGTGTATATAGAACAAGTATTTGTCTCAGCCTCCTCCTGTCTCAGCCTCCTCCTGTCTCAGCCTCCCTCCTGTCTCAGCCTCCAGTATTTATGCTGCAGTAGTTTATGTGTCAGGGGCTAGGGTCAGTTTGTTATATCTGGAGTACTTCTCCTGTCCTATTCGGTGTCCTGTGTGAATCTAAGTGTGCTCTCTCTAATTCTCTCTTTCTCTCTTTCTTTCTTTCTCTCTCTCGGAGGACCTGAGCCCTAGGACCATGCCTCACTACTACCTGACATGATGACTCCTTGCTGTCCCCAGTCCACCTGGCCGTGCTGCTGCTCCAGTTTCAACTGTTCTGCCTTATTATTATTGGACCATGCTGGTAATTTATGAACATTTGAACATCTTGGCCATGTTCTGTTATAATCTCCACCCGGCACAGCCAGAAGAGGACTGGCCACCCCACATAGCCTGGTTCCTCTCTAGGTTTCTTCCTAGGTTTTGGCCTTTCATGGGAGTTTTTCTTAGCCACCGTGCTTCTACACCTGCATTGCTTGCTGTTTGGGGTTTTAGGCTGGGTTTCTGTACAGCACTTTGAGATATCAGCTGATGTACGAAGGGCTATATAAATACATTTGATTTTATTTGATTATTTTATACACTGCCGATTGTGCAGGTTTTCCTACTTACAAAGCATGTAGAGGTCTGTCATTTTTATCATAGGTACACTTCAACTGTGAGAGACGGAATCTAAAACAAAAATCCAGAAAATCACATTGTATGATTTTTAAGTAATTTTCCCAAGAACACAGTGGCCTCCATCATTCTTAAATGGAAGAAGTTAGGAACCACAAAGACTCTTCCTAGAGCTGGCCGCTCAGCCAAACTGAGCAATCAGGGGAGAAGAGCCTTGGTCAGGGAGGTGACCAAGAACCCAATGGTCACTCTGACAGAGCTCCTCTGTGGAGATGGGAGAACCTTCCAGAAGGACAGCCATCTCTGCAGCAGTCCACCTATCAGGCCTTTATGGTAGAGTGTCCAGGTGGAAGCCACTCCTCAGTAAAAGGCACATCACAGACCGTTTGAAGTTTGCCAAAAGGCACCTAAAGACTCTCAGACCATGAGGAACAAGAATCTCTGGTCTGATGAAACCAAGATTGAACTCTTTGGCCTGAATGCCAAGCGTCACGTCTGGAGGAAACCTGCCACCATCCCTACAGTGAAGCACGGTGATGGCAGCATCATGCTGTGGGGATGTTTTTCAGCGGCAGGAACTGTGAGACTAGTCAGGATCGAGGGAAAGATGACAGGAGCAAAGTACAGAGAGATCCTTCATAAAAACCTGCTCCAGAGCGCTCAGGACCTCAGACTGGGGCGAAGGTTCACCTTCCATCAGGACTATGACCCTAGGCACACGGACAAGACAACACAGAAGTAGCTTCGGGACAAGTCTCTGAATGTCCTTGAGTGGCCCAGCCAGAGCCCGGACTTGAACCCGATTGAACATCTCTGGAGAGACCTGAGAATAGCTGTGCAGCGACACTCCCCATCCAACCTGACAGAGCTTGAGAGGATCTGCAGAGAAGAATGGGAGAATCTCCCCAAATACAGGTGTGCCAAGCTTGTAGGGTCCTACCCAAGAAGACTAGAGGTTGTAAATGCTGCCAAAAGTGCTTCAACAAAGTACAGAGTAAAGGGTCTGAATACTTATAAAGTACTGAGTAAAGGGTCTGAAAACTTATGTAAATATGATCAGTTTTTTTATGTTTAATAAATTAGCAAAAATGTCTAAACCTGTTTTTGCTTTGTCATTATGGGGTATTGTGTGTAGATTGATAGGAAATGAGACATTCTTTTTGTTGTCAATTTTAGAATAAGGCTGTAACGTACAAAATGTGGAAAAAGTCAAGGGGTCTGAATACTTTCCAAATGCAGTGTCTCTTACTACTGACATGGGTCCACATTGGCATGGACAGGATCACTGTTTAAATATGAGGCAGATGTGTTGTCCTTGACACATGAGTGTGAGTCAGTGTTTGAGAAGAGACTGTGACAGAGGGAAATAGACAAGATGGAAACGAGGGTGGAGGGAGAGAACGAGAGAGAAAGAATGAGAGGAGAAAGGAGAAAGACAGCAGGAGAAAGAGAGGGAGAGAGGAGAAAGAGGGGGAGAGGAGAAAGAGGGAGAGGAGAAAGAGAGGGAGAGGAGAAAGAGAGGGAGAGAGAGAGGGAGAGAGGAGAAAGAGGGAGAGAGGAGAAAGAGTGAGAGAGGAGAAAGAGTGAGAGAGGAGAAAGAGGGAGAGAGGAGAAAGAGGGAGAAAGAGAGGGAGAGAGGAGAAAGAGGGAGAGAGGAGAAAGAGAGGGAGAGAGGAGAAAGAGAGGAGAAAGAGAGGGAGAGAGGAGAAAGAGGGAGAGAGGAGAAAGAGAGGGAGAAAGAGGGAGAGAGGAGAAAGAGAGGGAGAGAGGAGAAAGAGAGGAGAAAGAGAGGGAGAGGAGAAAGAGGGAGAGAGGAGAAAGAGGGAGAGAGGAGAAAGAGGGAGAAAGAGAGGGAGAGAGGAGAAAGAGGGAGAGAGGAGAAAGAGAGGAGAAAGAGAGGGAGAGAGGAGAAAGAGAGGAGAAAGAGAGGGAGAGAGGAGAAAGAGAGGGAGAGAGGAGAAAGAGAGGAGAAAGAGAGGGAGAGAGGAGAAAGAGAGGGAGAGAGGAGAAAGAGGGAGAGAGGAGAAAGAGGGAGAGAGGAGAAAGAGAGGGAGAAAGAGGGAGAGAGGAGAAAGAGAGGGAGAGAGGAGAAAGAGGGAGAGGAGAAAGAGAGGGAGAGGAGAAAGAGAGGGAGAGAGGAGAAAGAGAGGGAGAGGAGAAAGAGGGAGAGAGGAGAAAGAGGGAGAGAGGAGAAAGAGGGAGAGAGGAGAAAGAGGGAGAGAGGAGAAAGAGGGAGAGAGGAGAAAGAGGGAGAGAGGAGAAAGAGGGAGAGAGGAGAAAGAGGGGGAGAGGAGAAAGAGGGGGAGAGGAGAAAGAGAGGAGAAAGGAGAGCGAGCGATCAAGAAAGAAAGCGAGAGAGGCAGAGAAAAAGAGAAGAAAACAGAAAGAGAGAACAGGAGTAGAGGAGGGGTGATATGTTGCCTGCATGTAGAGCCTGCAGTGAAACTCATTCTGATACTTCATTCATTCATGGGGGAATTCATTATAAAACAGCTAGAGGCCCCTAACTAATGGTTATTCAGCTACATGCCACTATATTAACTTGTTACTACTACACCAGGCCCAGCTGCTTTCTCTGGCTAGAGGCCCTCTATCCTAGACCCAGACACGCACGATTGATTGGCGAGGGGTTGTTGCCCCTCTCTCCTTCTCCTAAAGGGTCAGGGGGGGGGGGGGGGTTGCGCACCGCAGACAGACCATACAGCTCCAGGAAAAAGGAACATAAAAAAGCTGATTTCTTATTTCAAGGAAAGTTAGGTTATTATGCACACACACACACAGAGACACACACACACAGACACACACACACAGAGACACACACACACACACACTCACAGACGCACACACACACACACACACAGAGAGAGCGTGTAATGTGTTAGGAGCATGTGTTTAACATGGTATGAGTGTGTAACCTTTAAATTCAGGTTTCGAGGGCTTCTTTAAAGAACTAGCGAGGTCGTAGTCACAGCCTCACGTGGCTTGGAGGGGATTAGATTAAACTAGAGTTCACAAACACTACAACTTGGCTTCTTTATAAAGATGAAAAATATTTAGAGATACATTTCAGGATGAGGTGAAAAATAAGTCTTGTGGGTTTAGATTTTAAACAAAAATGTTTCAGATGTTTGCAAACTGCCTTGAACCTGATACTGAACCTGATACTGAACCTGATACTGAACCTGATACTGAACCTGATACTGAACCTGATACTGATACTGAACCTGATACTGAACCTGATACTGAACCTGATACTGAACCTGATACTGAACCTGATACTGAACCTGATACTGAACCTGATACTGAACCTGATACTGAACCTGATACTGAACCTGATACTAATACTGAACCTGATACTGAACCTGATACTGAACCTGAACCTGATACTGAACCTGATACTGAACCTGATACTGAACCTGAACCTGATACTGAACCTGATACTGAACCTGATACTGAATCTGATACTGATACTGAACCTGATACTGAACCTGATACTGAACCTGATACTGAACCTGATACTGAACATGATACTGAACCTGATACTGAACCTGATACTGAACCTGATACTGAACCTGATACTGAACCTGATACTGAACCTGATACTGAACCTGATACTGAACCTGATACTGAACCTGATACTGAACCTGATACTGATACTGAACCTGATACTGAACCTGATACTGAACCTGATACTGAACCTGATACTGAATCTGATACTGAACCTGATACTGAATCTGATACTGAACCTGATACTGAACCTGATACTGAACCTGATACTGAACCTGATACTGAACCTGATACTGAATCTGATACTGAACCTGATACTGAATCTGATACTGAACCTGATACTGAACCTGATACTGAATCTGATACTGAACCTGATACTGAACCTGATACTGAATCTGATACTGAACCTGATACTGAACCTGATACTGAACCTGATACTGAACCTGATACTGAACCTGATACTGAACCTGATACTGAACCTGATACTGAACCTGATACTGAACCTGATACTGAATCTGATACTGAACCTGATACTGAATCTGATACTGAACCTGATACTGAACCTGATACTGAACCTGATACTGAACCTGATACTGAACCTGATACTGAACCTGATACTGAACCTGATACTGAACCTGATACTGAACCTGATACTAATACTGAACCTGATACTGAACCTGATACTGAACCTGATACTGAACCTGATACTGAACCTGATACTAATACTGAACCTGATACTGAACCTGATACTGAACCTGATACTGAACCTGATACTGAACCTGAACCTGATACTGAACCTGATACTGAACCTGATACTGAACCTGATACTGAACCTGATACTGAACCTGAACCTGATACTGAACCTGATACTGAACCTGATACTGAACCTGATACTAATACTGAACCTGATACTGAACCTGATACTGAACCTGATACTGAACCTGATACTAATACTGAACCTGATACTGAACCTGATACTGAACCTGATACTGAACCTGATACTGAACCTGATACTAATACTGAACCTGATACTGAACCTGATACTGAACCTGATACTGAACCTGATACTGAACCTGAACCTGATACTGAACCTGATACTGAACCTGATACTGAACCTGATACTGAACCTGATACTGAACCTGATACTGAACCTGATACTGAACCTGATACTAATACTGAACCTGATACTGAACCTGATACTGAACCTGATACTGAACCTGATACTGAACCTGATACTAATACTGAACCTGATACTGAACCTGATACTGAACCTGATACTGAACCTGATACTGAACCTGAACCTGATACTGAACCTGATACTGAACCTGATACTGAACCTAATACTGATACTGAACCTGATACTGAACCTAATACTGAACCTGATACTGAACCTGATACTGAACCTGATACTGAACCTGATACTGAACCTGATACTGAACCTGATACTGAACCTGATACTAATACTGAACCTGATACTGAACCTGATACTGAACCTGATACTGAACCTGATACTGAACCTGATACTGAACCTGATACTGAACCTGATACTGAACCTAATACTGATACTGAACCTGATACTGAACCTAATACTGAACCTGATACTAATACTGAACCTGATACTGAACCTGATACTGAACCTGATACTGAACCTGATACTGAACCTGATACTGAACCTAATACTGAACCTGATACTAATACTGAACCTGATACTGAACCTGATACTGAACCTGATACTGATACTGAACCTGATACTGAACCTGATACTGATACTGAACCTGATACTGAACCTGATACTGAACCTGATACTGAACCTGATACTGATACTGAACCTGATACTGAACCTGATACTGAACCTGACACAACCTAATACTGATACTGAACCTAATACTGATACTGAACCTGATACTGAACCTGATACTGAACATGATACTGAACATGATACTGATACTGAACCTGATACTGAACCTGATACTGAACCTGATACTGAACCTGATACTGAACCTGATACTGAACCTGATACTAATACTGAACCTGATACTGAACCTGATACTGATACTGAACCTGATACTGAACCTGATACTGAACCTGATACTGAACCTGAACCTGATACTGAACCTGATACTGAACCTGATACTGAACCTGATACTGAACCTAATACTGAACCTAATACTGAACCTGATACTGAACCTGATACTGAACCTAATACTGATACTGAACCTAATACTGAACCTGATACTGAACCTGATACTGAACCTGATACTGAACCTGATACTGATACTGAACCTGATACTGAACCTGATACTGAACCTGATACTGATACTGATACTGAACCTGATACTGAACCTGATACTGAACCTGATACTGAACCTGATACTAATACTGAACCTGATACTGAACCTGATACTAATACTGAACCTGATACTGAACCTGATACTGAACCTGATACTGAACCTGACACTGAACCTAATACTGATACTGAACCTAATACTGATACTGAACCTGATACTGAACATGATACTGAACATGATACTGATACTGAACCTGATACTGAACCTGATACTGAACCTGATACTGAACCTGATACTGAACCTGATACTGAACCTGATACTGAACCTGATACTGAACCTGATACTGAACCTGATACTAATACTGAACCTGATACTGAACCTGATACTGATACTGAACCTGATACTGAACCTGATACTGAACCTGATACTGAACCTGATACTGAACCTGATACTGAACCTGATACTGAACCTAATACTGAACCTAATACTGAACCTGATACTGAACCTGATACTGAACCTAATACTGATACTGAACCTAATACTGAACCTGATACTGAACCTGATACTGAACCTGATACTGAACCTGATACTGAACCTGATACTGAACCTGATACTGAACCTAATACTGAACCTAATACTGATACTGATACTGAACCTGATACTGAACCTGATACTGAACCTGATACTGATACTGAACCTAATACTGATACTGAACCTGATACTGAACCTAATACTGAACCTGATACTGATACTGAACCTAATACTGATACTGAACCTGATACTGAACCTGATACTGAACCTAATACTGATACTGAACCTGATACTGAACCTGATACTGATACTGATACTGAACCTAATACTGATACAGAAACTGATACTGAACCTGATACTGATACTGAACCTGATACTGAACCTGATACTGAACCTAATACTGATACTGATACTGAACCTGATACTGATACTGAACCTGATACTGAACCTGATACTGAACCTGATACTGAACCTGATACTGAACCTGATACTGAACCTGATACTGATAATCAGCGGCGTGGTTGGGAACCTCCTCCTCCACCACCACCAGGCCTGCCTCTCCTCCTCCACCACCACCAGGCTTGCCTCTCCTCCACCACCACCAATCCCCCTGTCTCTCCCTAATTACCAGGCCTGACCCGTGTGTTTTCCACAGCGGGAGCCTGTTCATGAAGACCACGCCCCCGTCCTCTCTCTCTCTCTTTACCACAGCGGGGTTCCTGGGGGGAGACTGTTCATGAAGACCACACCCCCACACTCTCTCTCTCTTTACCGCAGCGGGGTTCCTGGGGGGATCCCTTCATGAAGAGCATGCAGGGTGCTGCGTTGATCAGTCTCTTCAGACGCTCATTAAGGTCCTCTTTAGGGGGCTCCGCCCCTGGCCCGCCCAGCCCCCCCGAGCTGACCGACAGCCTCTGGACCTTACTGGTCAGCTCTGGGGCATGAGCTCCGTCCAGCCTGTCAATCTTCTGGCCACCCTGAGACCCACCAGAGGATGGGGGAGAAAGAAAAATAACATCAATATTTTAACGTAATGGTTTTTCTTTTTGTTTGCATGTTTGTATTATTCTAGAGGAGGGTTGAGAGAGAGATCCAAGAAAGAGATTCAAGGACAGGCGTCCTCTCCCAGTTTAATGTTTGGCATGTTAAATCATCAGTGAAGGCCTGATGGTACTGACTGTGGAGAAGCTATAAACTGGGTTATTATGGTACTGACTGTGGAGAAGCTATAAACTAGGTTATTATGGTACTGACTGTGGAGAAGCTGTAAACTAGGTTATTATGGTCCTGACTGTGGAGAAGCTATAAACTAGGTTATTATGGTACTGACTGTGGAGAAGCTGTAAACTAGATTATTATGGTACTGTGGAGAAGCTATAAACTAGATTATTATGGTACTGTGGAGAAGCTATAAACTAGATTATTATGGTACTGTGGAGAAGCTATAAACTAGGTTATTATGGTACTGTGGAGAAGCTATAAACTAGGTTATTATGGTACTGACTGTGGAGAAGCTATAAACTAGGTTATTATGGTACTGACTGTGGAGAAGCTATAAACTAGGTTATTATGGTACTGACTGTGGAGAAGCTATAAACTAGGTTATTATGGTACCGACTGTGGAGAAGCTATAAACTAGGTTATTATGGTACTGACTGGAGAAGCTGTAAACTAGGTTATTATGGTACTGACTGTGGAGAAGCTATAAACTAGGTTATTAGGGTACTGTGGAGAAGCTGTAAACTAGGTTATTATGGTACTGTGGAGAAGCTGTAAACTAGGTTATTATGGTACTGACTGTGGAGAAGCTATAAACTAGGTTATTATGGTACTAACTGTGGAGAAGCTATAAACTAGGTTATTATGGTACTGACTGTGGAGAAGCTATAAACTAGGTTATTAGGTTACTAACTGTGGAGAAGCTATAAACTAGGTTATTATGGTACTGACTGTGGAGAAGCTATAAACTAGGTTATTATGGTACTGACTGTGGAGAAGCTATAAACTAGGTTATTAGGGTACTGACTGTGGAGAAGCTGTAAACTGGGTTATTATGGTACTGTGGAGAAGCTGTAAACTAGGTTATTATGGTACTGACTGTGGAGAAGCTATAAACTAGGTTATTATGGTACTAACTGTGGAGAAGCTATAAACTAGGTTATTATGGTACTGACTGTGGAGAAGCTATAAACTAGGTTATTAGGTTACTAACTGTGGAGAAGCTATAAACTAGGTTATTATGGTACTGACTGTGGAGAAGCTATAAACTAGGTTATTATGGTACTGACTGTGGAGAAGCTATAAACTAGGTTATTATGGTACTGACTGTGGAGAAGCTATAAACTAGGTTATTATGGTACTGACTGTGGAGAAGCTATAAACTAGGTTATTAGGGTACTGTGGAGAAGCTATAAACTAGGTTATTAGGGTACTAACTGTGGAGAAGCTATAAACTAGGTTATTATGGTACTGACTGTGGAGAAGCTGTAAACTAGGTTATTATGGTACTGACTGTGAAGAAGCTATAAACTAGGTTATTATGGTACTGACTGTGGAGAAGCTATAAACTGGGTTATTATGGTACTAACTGTGGAGAAGCTATAAACTAGGTTATTATGGTCCTGACTGTGGAGAAGCTATAAACTAGGTTATTATGGTACTGACTGTGGAGAAGCTATAAACTAGGTTATTATGGTACTGACTATGGAGAAGCTATAAACTAGGTTATTATGGTACTGACTGTGGAGAAGCTATAAACTGGGTTATTATGGTACTGACTGTGGAGAAGCTATAAACTAGGTTATTATGGTACTGTGGAGAAGCTATAAACTAGGTTATTATGGTACTGACTGTGGAGAAGCTATAAACTAGGTTATTATGGTACTGACTGTGGAGAAGCTGTAAACTAGGTTATTATGGTACTAACTGTGGAGAAGCTATAAACTAGGTTATTATGGTACTAACTGTGGAGAAGCTATAAACTAGGTTATTATGGTACTAACTGTGGAGAAGCTATAAACTAAGTTATTATGGTACTGACTGTGGAGAAGCTATAAACTAGGTTATTATGGTACTGACTGTGGAGAAGCTATAAACTAGGTTATTATGGTACTGACTGTGGAGAAGCTATAAACTAGGTTATTATGGTACTGTGGAGAAGCTGTAAACTAGGTTATTATGGTACTAACTGTAGAGAAGCTGTAAACTAGGTTATTATGGTACTGACTGTGAAGAAGCTATAAACTAGGTTATTATGGTACTGACTGTGGAGAAGCTATAAACTAGGTTATTATGGTACTGACTGTGGAGAAGCTATAAACTGGGTTATTATGGTACTGACTGTGGAGAAGCTATAAACTGGGTTATTATGGTACTGACTGTGGAGAAGCTGTAAACTAGGTTATTATGGTACTGTGGAGAAGCTATAAACTAGGTTATTATGGTACTGACTGTGGAGAAGCTGTAAACTAGGTTATTATGGTACTGTGGAGAAGCTATAAACTAGGGTATTAGGGTACTAACTGTGGATAAGCTATAAACTAGGTTATTATGGTACCGACTGTGGAGAAGCTATAAACTAGGTTATTATGGTCCTGACTGTGGAGAAGCTGTAAACTAGGTTATTATGGAACTTTCTGTGGAGAAGCTATAAACTAGGTTATTATGGTACTGACTGTGGAGAAGCTATAAACTAGGTTATTATGGTACTAACTGGAGAAGCTATAAACTAGGTTATTATGGTACTAACTGTGGAGAAGCTATAAACTAGGTTATTATGGTACTGACTGTGGAGAAGCTATAAACTGGGTTATTATGGTACTAACTGTAGAGAAGCTATAAACTAGGTTATTATGGTACTGACTGTGGAGAAGCTATAAACTGGGTTATTATGGTACTAACTGTAGAGAAGCTATAAACTAGGTTATTATGGTACTGTGGAGAAGCTGTAAACTAGGTTATTATGGTACTGACTGGAGAAGCTAACTAGGTTATTATGGTACTGACTGTGGAGAAGCTATAAACTAGGTTATTATGGTACTAACTGTGGAGAAGCTATAAACTAGGTTATTAGGGTACTGACTGTGGAGAAGCTATAAACTAGGTTATTATGGTACTAACTGTGGAGAAGCTGTAAACTAGGTTATTATGGTACTAACTGTGGAGAAGCTATAAACTAGGTTATTATGGAACTGACTGTGGAGAAGCTGTAAACTAGGTCATGGTAGTAACTGTGGAGAAGCTATAAACTAGGTTATTATGGTACTGACTGTGGAGAAGCTATAAACTAGGTTATTATGGTACTGACTGTGGAGAAGCTATAAACTAGGTTATTATGGTACTGACTGTGGAGAAGCTATAAACTAGGTTATTAGGGTACTAACTGTGGAGAAGCTATAAACTAGGTTATTATGGTACTAACTGTGGAGAAGCTATAAACTAGGTTATTATGGTACTGACTGTGGAGAAGCTATAAACTAGGTTATTATGGTACTAACTGTGGAGAAGCTGTAAACTAGGTTATTATGGAACTGACTGTGGAGAAGCTATAAACTGGGTTATTATGGTACTAACTGTGGAGAAGCTATAAACTAGGTTATTATGGTACTGACTGTGGAGAAGCTGTAAACTAGGTTATTAGGGTACTGACTGTGGAGAAGCTGTAAACTAGGTTATTAGGGTACTGACTGTGGATAAGCTGTAAACTAGGTTATTATGGTACTGTGGAGAAGCTATAAACTAGGTTATTAGGGTACTGACTGTGGAGAAGCTGTAAACTAGGTTATTAGGGTACTGACTGTGGAGAAGCTGTAAACTAGGTTATTAGGGTACTGACTGTGGAGAAGCTATAAACTAGGGTTTTATTCTCCTACTGATCCTGATACCCCGTGTGTGTTACCTCTCCTAACAGACAGGCACTTACCAGCAGCCTCGAAGGCTGATAGAGGCATCCCAAGGGCAGCATGTTACTTACCAGCAGCCTCCGAGGCTGATAGAGGCATCCCAAGGGCAGCATGTTACTTACCAGCAGCCTCGGAGGCTGATAGAGGCATCCCAAGGGCAGCATGTTACTTACCAGCAGTCTCGGAGGCTGATAGAGGCATCCCAAGGGCAGCATGTTACTTACCAGCAGTCTCGGAGGCTGATAGAGGCATCCCAAGGGCAGCATGTTACTTACCAGCAGCCTCGGAGGCTGATAGAGGCATCCCAAGGGCAGCATGTTACTTACCAGCAGTCTCGGAGGCTGATAGAGGCATCCCAAGGGCAGCATGTTACTTACCAGCAGCCTCGGAGGCTGATAGAGGCATCCCAAGGGCAGCATGTTACTTACCAGCAGTCTCGGAGGCTGATAGAGGCATCCCAAGGGCAGCATGCTTACCAGCAGCCTCGGAGGCTGATAGAGGCATCCCAAGGGCAGCATGTTACTTACCAGCAGTCTCGGAGGCTGATAGAGGCATCCCAAGGGCAGCATGTTACTTACCAGCAGCCTCCGAGGCTGATAGAGGCATCCCAAGGGCAGCATGTTACTTACCAGCAGTCTCGGAGGCTGATAGAGGCATCCCAAGGGCAGCATGTTACTTACCAGCAGTCTCGGAGGCTGATAGAGGCATCCCAAGGGCAGCATGTTACTTACCAGCAGCCTCGGAGGCTGATAGAGGCATCCCAAGGGCAGCATGTTACTAACCAGCAGTCTCGGAGGCTGATAGAGGCATCCCAAGGGCAGCATGTTACTTACCAGCAGCCTCGGAGGCTGATAGAGGCATCCCAAGGGCAGCATGTTACTAACCAGCAGTCTCGGAGGCTGATAGAGGCATCCCAAGGGCAGCATGTTACTAACCAGCAGTCTCGGAGGCTGATAGAGGCATCCCAAGGGCAGCATGTTACTTACCAGCAGTCTCGGAGGCTGATAGAGGCATCCCAAGGGCAGCATGTTACTTACCAGCAGTCTCGGAGGCTGATAGAGGCATCCCAAGGGCAGCATGTTACTAACCATACTGTACCAAAAAATGAATAAAAGAACTAATGAACTTGACACGGTAAATGTTTATTTCAAACACTTTTTTCTTCCAGTTTTCCGGTTTCCAGTTTTAAGGTTTTTTTTTAAGTTTCCAGTTTTAATTTAAAAAACTACACAACAAATGCAGCTGTGCTGCTGGCAGCGGTTTGGGTCTCGCTGAGTCCTTTCAGACCCGGGTCTGCGCTGAGTCCCTTTCAGACCCGGGTCTCGCGCTGAGTCCTTTCAGACCCGGGTCTCCCGCTGAGTCCCTTTCAGACCCGGGTCTCGCGCTGAGTCCCTTTCAGACCCGGGTCCGCGCTGAGTCCCTTTCAGACCCGGGTCTCGCGCTGAGTCCCTTTCAGACCCGGGTAACCCGCTGAGTCCCTTTCAGACCCGGGTCTCGCGCTGAGTCCCTTTCAGACCCGGGTCTCCGCTGAGTCCTTTCAGACCCGGGTCTCGCGCTGAGTCCCTTTCAGACCCGGGTCTCGCGCTGAGTCCCTTTCAGACCCAGGTCTCGCGCTGAGTCCCTTTCAGACCCGGGTCTCACTGTGAGTCCCGTTCAGACGGTGAAGCATTCTACCTTCTCTACCTGCTCTACTATTACTAAACCTCAATTCCAATCCAAGTTCAAATCCCCGAGCTGACAAGGTACAAATCTGTGGTTCTGTCCCTGAACAGGCAGTTTAACCCACTGTTCCTAGACCAGTTAACCCACTGTTCCTAGACCAGTTAACCCACTGTTCCTAGACCAGTTTAACCCACTGTTCCTAGACCAGTTAACCCACTGTTCCTAGACCAGTTAACCCACTGTTCCTAGACCAGTTAACCCACTGTTCCTAGACCAGTTTACCCACTGTTCCTAGACCAGTTTAACCCACTGTTCCTAGACCAGTTAACCCACTGTTCCTAGACCAGTTTAACCCACTGTTCCTAGACCAGTTAACCCACTGTTCCTAGACCAGTTAACCCACTGTTCCTAGACCAGTTAACCCACTGTTCCTAGACCAGTTAACCCACTGTTCCTAGACCAGTTAACCCACTGTTCCTAGACCAGTTTAACCCACTGTTCCTAGACCAGTTAACCCACTGTTCCTAGACCAGTTAACCCACTGTTCCTAGACCAGTTAACCCACTGTTCCTAGACCAGTTAACCCACTGTTCCTAGACCAGTTAACCCACTGTTCCTAGACCAGTCCACTGTTCCTAGACCAGTCCACTGTTCCTAGACCAGTTTAACCCACTGTTCCTAGACCAGTTAACCCACTGTTCCCAGACCAGTTAACCCACTGTTCCTAGACCAGTTAACCCACTGTTCCTAGACCAGTTAACCCACTGTTCCTAGACCAGTTAACACACTGTTCCTAGACCAGTCCACTGTTCCTAGACCAGTCCACTGTTCCTAGACCAGTTTAACCCACTGTTCCTAGACCAGTCCACTGTTCCTAGACCAGTTTAACCCACTGTTCCTAGACCAGTCCACTGTTCCTAGACCAGTTTAACCCACTGTTCCTAGACCAGTCCACTGTTCCTAGACCAGTCCACTGTTCCTAGACCAGTTTAACCCACTGTTCCCAGACCAGTTAACCCACTGTTCCTAGACCAGTTAACCCACTGTTCCTAGACCAGTTTAACCCACTGCTCCTAGACCAGTCCACTGTTCCTAGACCAGTTAACCCACTGTTCCTAGACCAGTTAACCCACTGTTCCTAGACCAGTTTAACCCCACTGTTCCTAGACCAGTTTAACCCCACTGTTCCTAGACCAGTTTAACCCCACTGCTCCTAGACCAGTTTAACCCCACTGTTCCTAGACCAGTCCACTGTTCCTAGACCAGTTAACCCACTGTTCCTAGACCAGTTTAACCCCACTGTTCCTAGACCAGTTTAACCCCACTGTTCCTAGACCAGTTTAACCCCACTGCTCCTAGACCAGTTTAACCCACTGTTCCTAGACCAGTCCACTGCTCCTAGACCAGTCCACTGTTCCTAGACCAGTTTAACCCACTGTTCCTAGACCAGTTTAACCCCACTGTTCCTAGACCAGTTAACCCACTGTTCCTAGACCAGTTTAACCCCACTGTTCCTAGACCAGTTTAACCCCACTGTTCCTAGACCAGTTTAACCCCACTGTTCCTAGACCAGTCCACTGTTCCCAGACCAGTTTAACCCCACTGTTCCTAGACCAGTCCACTGTTCCCAGACCAGTTTAACCCCACTGTTCCTAGACCAGTCCACTGTTCCCAGACCAGTTTAACCCACTGTTCCTAGACCAGTCCACTGTTCCCAGACCAGTTTAACCCACTGTTCCTAGACCAGTCCACTGTTCCTAGACCAGTCCACTGTTCCTAGACCAGTTTAACCCCACTGTTCCTAGACCAGTCCACTGTTCCCAGACCAGTTTAACCCACTGCTCCTAGACCAGTTAACCCCACTGTTCCTAGACCAGTCCACTGTTCCCAGACCAGTTTAACCCCACTGTTCCTAGACCAGTCCACTGTTCCTAGGCCAGTTAACCCACTGTTCCTAGACCAGTCCACTGTTCCCAGACCAGTTTAACCCACTGCTCCTAGACCAGTCCACTGTTCCCAGACCAGTTTAACCCACTGCTCCTAGACCAGTCCACTGTTCCCAGACCAGTTATCCCACTGCTCCTAGACCAGTCCACTGTTCCTAGGCCAGTTAACCCACTGTTCCTAGACCAGTCCACTGTTCCCAGACCAGTTTAACCCACTGCTCCTAGACCAGTCCACTGTTCCCAGACCAGTTTAACCCACTGCTCCTAGACCAGTCCACTGTTCCCAGACCAGTTATCCCACTGCTCCTAGACCAGTCGACTGTTCCAAGACCAGTTAACCCACTGTTCCCAGACCAGTTTAACCCCACTGTTCCTAGACCAGTCCACTGTTCCCAGACCAGTTATCCCACTGCTCCTAGACCAGTCCACTGTTCCCAGACCAGTTAACCCACTGTTCCCAGACCAGTTTAACCCCACTGTTCCTAGACCAGTCCACTGTTCCCAGACCAGTTAACCCACTGTTCCCAGACCAGTTTAACCCCACTGTTCCTAGACCAGTCCACTGTTCCCAGACCAGTTATCCCACTGCTCCTAGACCAGTCCACTGTTCCCAGACCAGTTAACCCACTGTTCCCAGACCAGTTTAACCCCACTGTTCCTAGACCAGTCCACTGTTCCCAGACCAGTTATCCCACTGCTCCTAGACCAGTTTAACCCACTGCTCCTAGACCAGTCCACTGTTCCTAGACCAGTCCACTGTTCCCAGACCAGTTTAACCCACTGCTCCTAGACCAGTCCACTGTTCCTAGACCAGTCCACTGTTCCCAGACCAGTTTAACCCACTGCTCCTAGACCAGTCCACTGTTCCCAGACCAGTTAACCCACTGTTCCTAGACCAGTTAACCCACTGTTCCTAGACCAGTCCACTGTTCCTAGACCAGTTTAACCCACTGTTCCCAGACCAGTTTAACCCACTGTTCCCAGACCAGTTTAACCCACTGCTCCTAGACCAGTCCACTGTTCCCAGACCAGTTAACCCACTGTTCCTAGACCAGTTAACCCACTGTTCCTAGACCAGTCCACTGTTCCTAGACCAGTTTAACCCACTGTTCCCAGACCAGTTTAACCCACTGTTCCCAGACCAGTTTAACCCACTGCTCCTAGACCAGTCCACTGTTCCCAGACCAGTTAACCCACTGTTCCCAGACCAGTTTAACCCCACTGTTCCTAGACCAGTCCACTGTTCCCAGACCAGTTAACCAACTGTTCCCAGACCAGTTTAACCCCACTGTTCCTAGACCAGTCCACTGTTCCCAGACCAGTTATCCCACTGCTCCTAGACCAGTCCACTGTTCCCAGACCAGTTAACCCACTGTTCCCAGACCAGTTTAACCCCACTGTTCCTAGACCAGTCCACTGTTCCCAGACCAGTTATCCCACTGCTCCTAGACCAGTTTAACCCACTGCTCCTAGACCAGTCCACTGTTCCTAGACCAGTCCACTGTTCCCAGACCAGTTTAACCCACTGCTCCTAGACCAGTCCACTGTTCCTAGACCAGTCCACTGTTCCCAGACCAGTTTAACCCACTGCTCCTAGACCAGTCCACTGTTCCCAGACCAGTTAACCCACTGTTCCTAGACCAGTTAACCCACTGTTCCTAGACCAGTCCACTGTTCCTAGACCAGTTTAACCCACTGTTCCCAGACCAGTTTAACCCACTGTTCCCAGACCAGTTTAACCCACTGCTCCTAGACCAGTCCACTGTTCCCAGACCAGTTAACCCACTGTTCCTAGACCAGTTAACCCACTGTTCCTAGACCAGTCCACTGTTCCTAGACCAGTTTAACCCACTGTTCCCAGACCAGTTTAACCCACTGTTCCCAGACCAGTTTAACCCACTGCTCCTAGACCAGTCCACTGTTCCCAGACCAGTTTAACCCACTGTTCCCAGACCAGTTTAACCCACTGCTCCTAGACCAGTCCACTGTTCCCAGACCAGTTAACCCACTGTTCCTAGACCAGTTAACCCACTGTTCCTAGACCAGTCCACTGTTCCTAGACCAGTTTAACCCACTGTTCCCAGACCAGTTTAACCCACTGTTCCCAGACCAGTTTAACCCACTGCTCCTAGACCAGTCCACTGTTCCCAGACCAGTTAACCCACTGCTCCAAGGCCGTCATTGAAAATAAGAGTTTGTATGCACCTGAGCTCAATTTTGAGTCTCATAACAAAGGGTCTGAATACTTAAGTTCATTAATTCTTTGCATTTTTTTATATAAATGTGTAAAAATGTTTGAACGTGTTTTTGCTTTATTATACAGTGTAGATTGATGTGTAGATTGACGTGTAGATTGATGAGGAAAACAAATAATGCTGGTCTTTCTCTGCTATTAGTCCAACTGTTAACGACGATGACGTAGCGGTGAAGAGTCGACCACAAAATAAGTTGATTCCTTGACTCCTTGCATGTCGACTCCTATTTCAGGGGGAGTCAAGATTCAATTCCGCCAGGAATCGACTCCTATTTCAGGGGGAGTCAAGCTTCAATTCCGTCAGGAATCGACTCCTATTTCAGGGGGAGTCAAGCTTCAATTCCGCCAGGAATCGACTCCTATTTCAGGGGGAGTCAAGCTTCAATTCCGCCAGGAATCGACTCCTATTTCAGGGGGTGTCAAGATTCAATTCCGCCAGGAATCGACTCCTAAGATCCAGCATTTTTTGGAATGGAGGAGATGTGATTAGTTGTCGTACTTCTGAGAACACAAAACACTGGAATCTTTCATAGCGAGCTAGTGAGGGACGGAGCGAGAGGGCAGACAGGCCTACTGCACGGTTCTGACTCTGTCAGCAATCAGAATAATGTTGCTTGCAATGTCTCGCAACTTCAGTAAAGCAAGTGATCAGAATATGTGGGAACTCCTTCAAGACTGTTGGAAAAGCATTCCACGTGAAGCTGGTTGAGAGAATACCAAGAGTGCGCAAAGCTGTCATCAAGGCAAAGGGTGGCTACTTTGAATAATCTCAAATATTTTTAGATTTGTTTACCATTTTTTTTTTGGTTGCTACATGATTCCATGTGTTATTTCATTGTTTTGATGTCTTCACTATTATTCTACAATGTGAAAAATAAAGAAAAACCCACAAAGTTGGAAGCACAGAATCATCTAGAATGTTACTGTATGCTGTATGGCTAAGATTTCCCTTCACTTGGACTAAGGGGCCCAAACTATGAAAAACAGACCATTATTCCTCCTCCACCAGACTTTACAGTTGGCACTATGCATTGGGGCAGGTAGCGTTCTCCTGGCATTCGCCAAACCCAGATTTGTCTGTCGATTCATCCCTCCAGAGAACACATTTCCACTGCTCCAGAGTCCAATTGCGGTGAGCTTTACACCACTCCAGTCGACGCTTGGCGTTGCGCATGGTGATTTTAGGCTTGTGTGCGGCTGCTCAACCACGGAAACCCATTTCATGAAGCTCCCGACGAACAGATATTGTGCTGACGTTGCCTCCAGAGGCAGTTTTAAACTCGGTAGTGAGTGTTTCAACTGAGGACAGACGGACAGATTTTTACGCGTTACAGCACTCGACGGTCCCATTCTGTGAGCTTGTGTGGCCTACCACTTCACGGCTGAGCCGCTGTTGCTCCTAGACGTTTCCATATCTCAATGACAGCACTTACAGTTGCCCGGGGCAGCTCTAGCAGGGCAGAAATGTGACCAACTGACTTGTTGGAAAGGTGACATTGTATGATGGTGCCACATTGAAAGTCACTGAGCTCTTCAGTAAGGCCATTCTACTGCCATGTTTGTCTATGGAGATTGCATGGCTGTGTGCTTGATTTTATACACCTGTCAGCAACGGGTGTGGCTGAAATAGCCGAATCCAAGAATAGTTTTGGCCAAGTAGTGGAACTTCGTTTTTTTACACTACTTGACTCCCCTTAAAGAAGAGGAAGGTCGGGACTGAGGTAATAAGACTCACCTTATTAAAAAAGAGGAAGGTCGGGACTGAGGTAATAAGACTCACCTTATTAAAGAAGAGGAAGGTCGGGACTGAGATAATAAGACTCACCTTAAAGAAGAGGAAGGTCGGGACTGAGGTAATAAGACTCACCTTATTAAAGAAGAGGAAGGTCGGGACTGAGGTAATAAGACTCACCTTATTAAAGAAGAGGAAGGTCGGGACTGAGGTAATAAGACTCACCTTATTAAAGAAGAGGAAGGTCGGGACTGAGGTAATAAGACTCACCTTATTAAAGAAGAGGAAGGTCGGGACTGAGGTAATAAGACTCACCTTATTAAAGAAGAGGAAGGTCGGGACTGAGGTAAGTCGCTCTGGATAAGAGCGTCTGCTAAATGACTTAAATGTAAATGTAATAAGACTCACCTTAAAGAAGAGGAAGGTCAGGACTGAGGTAATAAGACTCACCTTAAAGAAGAGGAAGGTCGGGACTGAGGTAATAAGACTCACCTTATTAAAGAAGAGGAAGGTCGGGACTGAGGTAATAAGACTCACCTTAAAGAAGAGGAAGGTCAGGACTGAGGTAATAAGACTCACCTTAAAGAAGAGGAAGGTCGGGACTGAGGTAATCTCATATTTCTCTGATACCTCTGGCACTGCTTCTGCCTCCAGCTGTAAGACAGAGAGGAGGGTAGGAGGGAGGAAGGGGTGGAGGGAGAGAGAGGAGGGAAGGAGGGAGGAAGGGTGAGGGAGAGGAGGGAGGAAGGGATGGAGGGAGAGAGAGAGAGGAGGGAAGGAGAGAGAGAAGTGAAGGAGAGAGGAAGGGATGGAGGGAGAGAGAGATGAAGGGATTGAGAGAGAAAGGGAGGAGGGGAGGAGGGAGGAAGGGGTGGAGGGAGAGAGAGAGGAAGGGATTGAGAGAGAAAGGGAGGAGGGGAGGGAGGAAGGGGTGGAGGGAGAGAGAGAGGAAGGGATTGAGAGAGAAAGGGAGGAAGGGTTGGAGGGAGAGAGAGAGGAAGGGATTGAGAGAGAAAGGGAGGAGGGAAGGAGGGAGGAAGGGGTGGAGGGAAGGGATGGATGGAGAGAGAGGACAAAGCAAGGGAAGAGGAAGGGAGAAAGAGATGGAGTGAAGGAGGGAGGAAGGGAGAGAGAGGAAGGGAAGGAGAGAGGAAGGGATGGAGGGAGAGAGAGGAGGGAAGGAGGGAGGAAGGGAAGGAGAGAGGAAGGGAAGGAGGGAGAGAGAGGAAGGAGAGAGGAAGGGATGGAGGGAGAGAGAGGAAGGGAAGAGGAAGGGAGAGAGATGGAGTGAATGAGGGAGGAAGGGAAGAGGAAGGGAGAGAGAGATGGAGTGAATGAGGGAGGAAGGGAAGAGGAAGGGAGAGAGAGATGGAGTGAATGAGGGAGGAAGGGAAGAGGAAGGGAGAGAGAGATGGAGTGAATGAGGGAGGAAGGGAAGAGGAAGGGAGAGAGAGATGGAGTGAATGAGGGAGGAAGGGATGGAGAGAGAGAGAGGAAGGGAAGAGGAAGGGAGAGAGAGATGGAGTGAATGAGGGAGAAAGGGATGGAGAGAGAGAGGAAGGGAAGAGGAAGGGAGAGAGATGGAGTGAATGAGGGAGGAAGGGAAGAGGAAGGGAGAGAGAGATGGAGTGAATGAGGGAGGAAGGGAGAGAGAGAGATGGAGTGAATGAGGGATCATCCACATAAATGTTGATACCCCTCTTTGTTCCCTTTCCAAGCCATCAAACAATGTCTGCATCCACACATGAAGAACCCCACTGCACCCTGCTGAGTTTCCCCTCAACACTCGGTTTATTTAGCCAGGAGGCATCACCCTTCAGGGAGAAAATAAAGCACACATTCACCACTTTGATATGTCTAACAAGCAAGACAAATGAGAGAGCAGAACAGCACCACCTCCTGCTCTGCTCCGGGTGCTGTGATCTGATGGATATTGACAGTGGTAATCCACCAGGATCAAATTAATATAATAATAATAATATAGCCATTTGCTTTGTTACAGTTGACAGTGGTAATCCACCATGCTCTACCAACTGAGCTCAAATTAAAGGAACTAGTGTGGACCACACACACTCAAAAAATCCAAAACTAACAGAGGAACAAAAAATAGTTCCAAGTTTTCATTTACTTTAAAATCATTAAATATATATATTTCTCACATGGTCAAGTCAATTCAATGTGTAAAAAAAAAACAATAGGCTCCATGTGAGGAAACGCACTGATGTTTCTGATATCAACAGGGGGTTAAGTTAGCTAGTTTGATTTAAATTTGATTTGATTTTGAGCTACCGTCCTGCACTGGGGCACAACACAAACACAAACAGGGGGTTAAGCATCTTTACTAGATAACTATACTAACTCTCTCTCCTCTGCTCTCATCCTTCTAGATCTATGTGAACCATCAGATCCTCCTCTCCACACTCTCCGAGTTGGGCATCTCCGGCGCGGCCCACGCTTGGAGTGCGTCCTACCTGACAGGTCGCTCCTACCAGGTGGCGTGGCGAGAATCTGTCTCCTCACCACACGCTCTCACCACTGGTGTCCCCCAGGACTCTGTTCTTGGCCCTCTCCTATTCTCGCTATACACCAAGTCACTTGGCTCTGTCATAACCTCACATGGTCTCTCCTATCATTGCTATGCAGACGACACACAATTAATCTTCTCCTTTCCCCCTTCTGATGACCAGGTGGCGAATCGCATCTCTGCATGTCTGGCAGACATATCAGTGTGGATGACGGATCACCACCTCAAGCTGAACCTCGGCAAGAAGGAGCTGCTCTTCCTCCCGGGGAAGGACTGCCCGTTCCACGATCTCGCCATCACGGTTGACAACTCCATTGTGTCCTCCTCCCAGAGCGCCAAGAACCTTGGTGTGATCCTGGACAACACCCTGTCGTTCTCAACTAACATCAAGGCGGTGGCCCGTTTCTGTAGGTTCATGCTCTACAACATCCGCAGAGTACGACCCTGCCTCACACAGGAAGCGGCGCAGGTCCTAATCCAGGCACTTGTCATCTCCCGTCTGGATTACTGCAACTCGCTGTTGGCTGGGCTCCCTGCCTGTGCCATTAAACCCCTTCAACTCATCCAGAACGCCGCAGCCCGTCTGGTGTTCAACCTTCCCAAGTTCTCTCACGTCACCCCGCTCCTCCGATCTCTCCACTGGCTTCCAGTTGAAGCTCGCATCCGCTACAAGACCATGGTGCTTGCCTACGGAGCTGTGAGGGGAACGGCACCTCAGTACCTCCAGGCTCTGATCAGGCCCTACACCCAAACAAGGGCACTGCGTTCATCCACCTCTGGCCTGCTCGCCTCCCTACCACTGAGGAAGTACAGCTCCCGCTCAGCCCAGTCAAAACTGTTCGCTGCTCTGGCCCCCCAATGGTGGAACAAACTCCCTCACGACGCCAGGACAGCGGAGTCAATCACCACCTTCCGGAGACACCTGAAACCCCACCTCTTTAAGGAATACCTAGGATAGGATAAGTAATCCCTCTCACCCCCCCCCCTTAAGATTTAGATGCACTATTGTAAAGTGACTGTTCCACTGGATGTCATAAGGTGAATGCACCAATTTGTAAGTCGCTCTGGATAAGAGCGTCTGCTAAATGACTTAAATGTAAATGTAAGTTAGCTACCGTCCTGCACTGGAGCACCACACAAACAGGGGGTTAAGTTAGCTACCGTCCTACACTGGAGCACCACAAATAGGGGGTTAAGTTAGCTACCGTCCTACACTGGAGCATCACACAAACAGGGGGTTAAGTTAGCTACCGTCCTACACTGGAGCACCACACAAACAGGGGGTTAAGTTAGCTACCGTCCTACACTGGAGCATCACAAACAGGGGGTTAAGTTAGCTACCGTCCTACACTGGAGCACCACACAAACAGGGGGTTAAGTTAGCTACCGTCCTGCACTGGAGCACCACAAACAGGGGGTTAAGTTAGCTACCGTCCTACACTGGAGCACCACAAACAGGGGGTTAAGTTAGCTACCGTCCTACACTGGAGCACCACACAAACAGGGGGTTAAGTTAGCTACCGTCCTGCACTGGAGCATCACAAACAGGGGGTTAAGTTAGCTACCGTCCTACACTGGAGCACCACAAACAGGGGGTTAAGTTAGCTACCGTCCTACACTGGAGCACCACAAACAGGGGGTTAAGTTAGCTACCGTCCTACACTGGAGCACCAAACAAACAGGGGGTTAAGTTAGCTACCGTCCTGCACTGGAGCATCACAAACAGGGGGTTAAGTTAGCTACCGTCCTACACTGGAGCACCACACAAACAGGGGGTTAAGTTAGCTACCATCCTGCACTGGAGCATCACAAACAGGGGGTTAAGTTAGCTACCGTCCTACACTGGAGCACCACACAAACAGGGGGTTAAGTTAGCTACCGTCCTGCACTGGAGCATCACAAACAGGGGGTTAAGTTAGCTACCGTCCTACACTGGAGCACCACAAACAGAGGGTTAAGTTAGCTACCGTCCTACACTGGAGCATCACAAACAGGGGGTTAAGTTAGCTACCGTCCTACACTGGAGCACCACACAAACAGGGAGTTAAGTTAGCTACCGTCCTACACTGGAGCACCACAAACAGGGGGTTAAGTTAGCTACCGTCCTACACTGGAGCACCACACAAACAGGGGGTTAAGTTAGCTACCGTCCTACACTGGAGCACCACAAACAGGGGGTTAAGTTAGCTACCGTCCTACACTGGAGCACCACACAAACAGGGGGTTAAGTTAGCTACCGTCCTACACTGGAGCATCACACAAACAGGGGGTTAAGTTAGCTACCGTCCTACACTGGAGCACCACAAACAGGGGGTTAAGTTAGCTACCGTCCTACACTGGAGCACCACACAAACAGGGGGTTAAGTTAGCTACCGTCCTACACTGGAGCACCACAAACAGGGGGTTAAGTTAGCTACCGTCCTACACTGGAGCACCACACAAACAGGGGGTTAAGTTAGCTACCGTCCTGCACTGGAGCACCACACAAACAGGGGGTTAAGTTAGCTAACGTCCGAAACTGGAGCATCACAAACAGGGGGTTAAGTTAGCTACCATCCTACACTGGAGCACCACACAAACAGGGGGTTAAGTTAGCTACCGTCCTACACTGGAGCATCACAAACAGGGGGTTAAGTTAGCTACCGTCCTACACTGGAGCACCACACAAACAGGGGGTTAAGTTAGCTACCGTCCTACACTGGAGCACCACACAAACAGGGGGTTAAGTTAGCTACCGTCCTACACTGGAGCACCACACAAACAGGGGGTTAAGTTAGCTACCGTCCTGCACTGGAGCATCACAAACAGGGGGTTAAGTTAGCTACCGTCCTACACTGGAGCACCACAAACAGGGGGTTAAGTTAGCTACCGTCCTACACTGGAGCACCACACAAACAAGGCTTTTGAAGTTTTGTAATTTCACCATGAATTTCCAGAAATACCCCCACCCACCCCAGGCAGAGGAAAGAAAACAAACATTGATGCACAAATTGACCCAGAGATATTGTTCAGTCATATTTAGCGAGCACATATTGTAATCCATAAATCAGTGACCCGGGTTGTCGCAGCCAGCCATTACAGACGTCCCTTATTTCCTGCCTGGAGCAGCTGAACTCTGCTGCTGGTGCTCTGATCCCATGAGGCATTATGGCTGACAGACACTTATAGGCCACGTGAACACAACCTACATCAACGCAGTGAAATACTGCTATGAGAATGGAAACACATAGACACTAAATATTTATAGTGAAATGCTTGTTTCCATGTGACCCGGGTAAGAACAGTGCTATTGATTGGTTAGAGACAAGCTAGGCTGGTACAGCAACTGCAGACTCCTATTGGAATATGTAGGAATATTGTTCATCGTTTGGAAGAGAAAAAAATAACTTGAAACACAAATTAAGAAAAAGCTGTTTTACAGTGTAAAATATGTAGGATCAAATATCAATCTACTGCTCGTCTAAATATTTATATATTCTTAATTCCATTCCTTTACTTCTGTGTGTTGTGTGAAATTGTTCAGATATTACTGCACTGTTGGGAGCTAGAAACACAAGCATTTCGCTACACCTGCAATAACATCTGCTAAACATGTGTATTGTGACAAATAACATTTGACAAATAGCATGTGATTTAAAATGACACCATATTCCCTTATATAGTTTTAGTGTACAACATTGCACCTGTGGGCTCTGGTCAAAAGCAGTGAACTATGAATGTAATTCTACATCTCTTCAGAATACTCTAAAATCTCAGGATATAAAATAACTCTGCACATGCTTTGGTTGTACCCAACTACCATCAGAACCTAATGGCCTGGTACTCAGGGCTCTACTGTCCCTCCATCAGGTCCTAATGGCCTGGTACTCAGGGCTCTATTGTCCCTCCATCAGGTCCTAATGGCCTGGTACTCAGGGCTCAACTGTCCCTCCATCAGGTCCTAATGGCCTGGTACTCAGGGCTCTACTGTCCCCCCATCAGGTCCTAATGGCCTGGTACTCAGGGCTCTACTGTCCCCCCATCAGGTCCTAATGGCCTGGTACTCAGGGCTCTACTGTCCCCCCATCAGGTCCTAATGGCCTGGTACTCAGGGCTCTATTGTCCCCCATCAGGTCCTAATTTCCTGGTACTCAGGGCTCAACTGTCCCTCCATCAGGTCCTAATGGCCTGGTACTCAGGGCTCTACTGTCCCCCATCAGGTCCTAATGGCCTGGTACTCAGGGCTCTATTGTCCCTCCATCAGGTCCTAATGGCCTGGTACTCAGGGCTCTATTGTCCCCCCATCAGGTCCTAATTTCCTGGTACTCAGGGCTCTATTGTTCCTCTAACCACTCAGATATCAATGCAAATGAAATCTAACATTACAACCAACACTTATCATTAAAACAGAAGGCCTATCTTACTGTTAAAACTCACCTCACGGTGATGATCAATTTGAAGAAAGAAGTTCAACAGAAGGGTTGAAACACTGTAAAAACCTGATTGTTGTGGATGTTGTTTCAAAGCCTAACACCAACGAAACGGACAGAGCTTTCTAAGGTGATAAATCATTCAAAAACACTCACATGTATATTAAATGTTATGCCTATAGGCTTATGAGCCCAGCCCCCCCCCCCAAAAAAATAATAATAATTAAAATAATGATTGTGCCATCACCTACTGCATATTACCAGAAAAACAGTATTTTTTTAACCTGATTTAAGATACCTTGGGTACATAATTGGTCTCGTCTAAACTCCAACAGAATGGTCCTTCTGTAGCTCAGTTGGTAGAGCATGGCGCTTGTAACGCCAGGGTAGTGGGTTCGATTCCCGGGACCACCCATACGTAGAATGTATGCACACATGACTGTAAGTCGCTTTGGATAAAAGCGTCTGCTAAATGGCATATATTATTATATTATTATTATTAGAATTGAAGTAATGTCCTGTGAGTGTACGTTGTGTTATGATGCATACTGGTGGTCCGGTTACCTGATGCTACACTCCAAAATGTTCTGTCCATGACTCTGGGAGAAAACGTATCGCCCTCAGCTACCCTGGGGCGGCAGGGTAGCCTAGTGGTTAGAGCATGTGACTAGTAACCGGAAGGTTGCGAGTTCAAACCCCCCGAGCTGACAAAGTACAAATCTGTCGTTCTGAGCTGACAAGGTACAAATCAGGCAGTTAACCCACTGTTCCCAGGCCGTCATTGAAAATAAGAATGTGTTCTTAACTGACTTGCCTGGTTAAATAAAAGGTAAAATACATTTTTTAAAAGTGATCAAACGATGCTTTGGATATTGATGACGCACTTACGACACACTGTGCTTCAAAAAAAGAGATACGACACACTGTGCTTCAAAGTTAGCTGCTTAGCGATGTATCAGGCATCATGTAAGCATCCGGTATCAACATCACTACATGTGACACACATACTATACCTTGTGATGTGTATCAGGCATCATGTAACCTCCATCACAAGGTATAGTATGTGTATCAGGCATCATGTAACCTCCATCACAAGGTATAGTATGTGTATCAGGCATCATGTAACCTCCATCACAAGGTATAGTATGTGTATCAGGCATCATGTAACCTCCATCACAAGGTATAGTATGTGTATCAGGCATCATGTAACCTCCATCACAAGGTGTGTGTATCAGGCATCATGTAACCTCCATCACAAGGTATAGTATGTATCAGGCATTGATAAACATGGTGTGTTTGTTCTCCTTTGCCAGCTCTGCCATCACATCGTTCATCTGACTGCACTGAGGGGCCCATGCTGCCTGGAAGTGGACCACCGTCAAGAACCTGGTGGAACAGAGAAGTCCCATTAGATTGGAACGGTGATGTTGAGATGGTCAGTGATCTCGTGTATGATCATCGTTGTATGGCAAGTAAGAATGAATGGATGTCAGTTAGCTCGGCCTATTGATGGTAGACAGTAGCTGGCACGTGTGCATGCATGTCCTACATCTTTAGTGCACCGGTGAGGCTCAAGGAAGAGACAGGGGTCAGATCTCAGCATAGCAATAGGTCTAAAATAGCACAACTTTATAGTGACCCACTGCTATGCTTTATCTTGGCCAGGTCGCAGTTGCAAATGAGAACTTGTTCTCAACTAGCCTACCTGGTTAAATAAAGGTGAAATAAAAAAAATACAAAAATACAAAAGATTCACATGCTAAAGATGTAGGACATGCATGCACACGTGCCAGCTACTGTCTACCATCAATAGGCCGAGCTAACTGACACCCGTTCATTCTTTACTTCCCATACAACGATGATCATGCCCGAGATCACTGACCAACTGAACATCACATGACTAGGACACTGGATCACAACAGGTCGTCTGGAATTAAACATTATTTTTATAGCCTACTTGGAAATGATGGATTTCAAAAGCACAATAACTGAATGGACCTAGTTAGCAACCTAATTCTGAAATGGGCAGGCACCTGATGTGATGTAGGATAACAGTAGTCATGTCTGATAAAGGGAGGTTAATCTCTCCCTTTCATATAAGGGCTAAACCTAACGTTACATTATCAGGCATAGAATATAATGTCTGCCTAATAGAAAAGGTCGCCTTGCCCTGCCATATCGTGACAAGAAACCCACATGAGTTCAAGACACAAGAGCCTGACTGTTTATATCAGGTGACACACATCAGCATGTATTACAATGATCAATTGCATTCACACCATGTACAATAAACATGTGTGTTATTAGCTAGCATGCAAAAGCAAATATCCGCTTAAAAATAGCAAGCTAGTTAGTTAGTTGCACTTTCATTTGGAGCAGCTAGACAACATTAGCTAGTTATCATTCCCTCTAACATGGGGATGCTACATCACGCTAGCTAACGCTAGATTTAGATATAACAGGAAAAGTAGCTATCACAGTAAGCTAAATATCACACGGGGCCTAATTTGAATGACACTCATTCAATGGCTAATGGCTTCAATGTCATGTTATGAAATGAAACACATACTTGCCAGCCTTTGATAGCAAGTCCTCAAACTGCTGCGAGGATGTTGCCTCCACTAAGGTCGCCATGTTTTCAGACGTGTGTAATCGATCACCGAGTGATTGTTGTTCTATGTGGATTTCCAAGAAGACACACACCTTACTGTTCTAACAGACGTGTGTAATCGATCACCGAGTGATTGTTGTTCTATGTGGATTTCCAAGAAGACACAAACCTTACTGTTCTCTCAGACGTGTGTAATCGATCACCGAGTGATTGTTGTTCTATGTGGATTTCCAAGAAGACACAAACCTTATTGTTCTCTCAGACGTGTGTAATCGATCACCGAGTGATTGTTGTTCTATGTGGATTTCCAAGAAGACACAAACCTTACTGTTCTCTCAGACGTGTGTAATCGATCACCGAGTGATTATTGTTCTATGTGGATTTCCAAGAAGACACAAACCTTACTGTTCTTTCAGGCGTGTGTAATCGATCACCGAGTGATTCTGTATGTGTAATGTTTACTGTTAATTTTTGTTGTTTTTCACTTTATATATTCACTTTGTATGTTGTCTACCTCACTTGCTTTGGCAATGTTAACACATGTTTCCCATGCCAATAAAGCCCTTGAATTGAATTGAATTGAATTGTGTTCTATGTGGATTTCCAGCTGACACAAACCTTACTGTTCTTTCAGACGTGTGTAATCGCTCACCGAGTGATTGTTGTTCTATGTGGATTTCCAGCTGATACAAACCTTACTGTTTATGCTTGTTAACGCTGAGCTGAACCGGGGGGTCGGAACGCAATATCACGGTTAATATGAAAAACACAGTGAAACCCTGCAGCTAGATATGAGTCTGAAAACGTACCTCCATGCAGGGGGATGGGATATGTCCCTGTACTCCAACATGCGGACTACAGTGGCATATCACATCCCATGCATGGAGGTACATTTTCCCGAACTATATCTCACCTGGCTCCAAAGTGAATGTAACGATGACTTTGTTCCGACCCCGGTGCAGCTCAGTGAAAAACAAGCTAATGGTCCAGTCGGTATATTCTAGCAACTATATGGATGGAACGAGACATAACCACCGACACAGAGTCGGTTTATGACTGATCTATGAACTAAAATGAATAACCAACATGTAAAATACAAAAAATGTTATTGTTTAATTGCACAATATTGTTATAATTATAATGGAGAAAATGTGTTGAGCATGCATTTGGTGGGGGGGGGTAATTTGTCCTCATATTCCACAAATAAATCAAATCAATCGTATTTAATAAAGCGCTTTTTACATCAGTCACTGTCCAGAAAGGCCTCCGCTACTTGGAAACCGGGACGACACTTTGACGAGTCAGAAGCAGAGAAATCAAGAGGACGGTTTTCGTGTCCTTGCGGTAGAAAAGCGAACTGAAAGTGAAATAGTAAACCAGCTAACAAGGTAGCCAGAGATTGAACCATTTTGTAGCCACTTCTTCTCTAGTTGCAATTTAATTGATTTTTGATATCGCCGCCGGACGTTTCTGAAAAGACCTCGTTAGTGTTTAACTAGTTTGCGACACTGGACGTGTTGTAGATGTTTCCTTGCCAGATATCAAACGTTACTGTTACCTTTTGACATTTGGGTTATTAAATTCAGTCGATAGATACTAAAACTAGGTGTAATAATCGTCCACAACCATGGAATATATGACACCCGTCCAGAAGAAGAGACGCCACGAAGGAGACCTTCAAACCGGGAAAGATTGCCAAGCGGTAGGACCGGAACCGTCCTTATATAAAACTACTTTATAGCCTTTGAAACCCGACGTTGAATTGCATTGAACGATTAACGATGAAATTACAATTCTTATTCAACAACATTGTTGGATTGTAAGAGAGGCGGTGAGAGGAAACTTCCCTGATTCAAGCGCTCATTTCTGTCCGGGGAAGAATTCAATGCAATTCAACGTCGGGTTTCCAATGTTAAACAGTAACCTTTTGCTTTAGTGGAAACATTGTTGCTATTGGTGTATTTTTTAAATAGTTTTTCCTAACACTAGTCTAGCTATCTGGCTATTGCTATAGCTGTTCCAGTTGGCTTGTTGCTATTTTTAGGCTAAATCCGTTAATAGTGATTTATTGGTTATCACGTGTGTATGTGTGATTGCTACTCCTTTAGCTACTAACCTTTGCATGGATATTTGGTTGTATGGGAACTAAGCTAAATCATAGGGAACTAACGTGTTTACAAAAATGTAGAAGCACGTGTCACTATGAATACGTGCTACACGGTCTCTCGTGAAGAAACCTTCTCTTAGTACATTACATTAGCTAAGTGCACGCATGTCTATAAGCACTGAGCTAACTAGGATCGATCATTACCTGTCACGTTACACAACTAAGCTGCATTGTGTGAATCCACAGAAACGACTGTGCAACGGAGCGGGAGTCTGCGTCCAGGTTGAACATGGCGGGATGGTGACTGACGGTGCCATGGACGCCAGCATGCAACTGCAGGGTGTCGGCATCAACCACCCAGCTTCTAACATGGTAGATATGCGTATTCAATTATTTTGGAATATATATATATATTTGAGGGGCTTATTCAACTATTTTTGGATACTTTTGTTGCTACAGTCTAGGCCTATATTTGAAAGGAGTTGGCCTCCCACATGCATTTGCAGGAGTGTTTTTACGGGCCATGTTTTCCTTCTTGAATGATGATGACGCTGGAGTCGTAATAAAGGTTCATAGGTCAAGCAGTAAGGGACACTAGGCGTATCCATGACAACATGCTTCCTTAATATCTGTATCTCTATAAGGTGTAGTAAGTAGTCTTGGCTATCTTTACGACAGTTTTTTTTCTTCCCCTCAATGCTGGTGATATCAAGGAAGCAATAAAACTGTTTGGGAAATTGCATCTCGTCCTTACCCAAGGAATGTGGCTTAGTGCCACACTGTTGACATTATATTTGTATATATTTTCACTCCACTGTGGATTTGTCCTTCTGTCATAATTCGTTTTTACATTGAATAGTCTTGTCTTCTATGCAGTGTTTATCCTCAAAAATGTTTTATTGCAGAACAACAATATGACAATCCATTAAATTAATCGAGTGTAATTATTGCCGTAGTAACCCTCCAGGCTCGTGTTGTCTCTTGTACAGGTCTATGCAGTCCAAGGCAGCCAATGTTGTAATCGGTGCCTGGCAGGGGAGCCCGTAAGTAGTGTCCTGATTTTTGCCTGAACATATCCCAGTAGTGACTGATATCACATGTCAGTGTCTAGGCCTATAACCCAGCATTTTGTACAAGCCATCCAGAAACACCAAAACAAATGTCTCATCAGTGGAAATTGTGGATTTAACAGATATAGCACATATAGTCAAACATTCCTTATGCTAATATGGGATATTATGTCTCTTACTTTGGGGACAATTGTTGCACCTGCAAAATCAAACATTATAAAAGATGCCTATTTTAGAAGGGTTGGCCCTCGGGCTAAAGAACCTACTATATTGACCATGGAGCCCTTTACTCTTCATGCTCACCTTGGGTTGAGTCGATGTTCTGGACTTTCTCATGTTAAACGGGTTAATCAGTCCCTCCGGGTTTCTGCAATTATTTGTATTTATTTATGTATTGCTAAATCAATAATTCCCTGCGTATTATGCGGGGGCTTGTAAATTTGACCAATCACTGCACTCTTTCCACGCGCAACAGGCAACTCATCGCAATGTTGTCATATAAACCAGGCCCATCGCCCGCAGTACAACAATAGGGCTTCCAATTTCAACCAGTCGGAGTACATTTACTGCATAATGTGTTTAAATGAAGCCATACATCAACTAATCTTACCCCCCCCCCTCTCGTCAGCTCAGTTTCGCGACAAATTGGACTAAATCATAGCATATTGCCATGCAAAATGTCAGGACTGTCGCAGCAAAATCAAGCCGTTTGCTCTGCAAAAATCCCATCGAAATGCTGGAGGGACTGATTAATGAACATGACATGGGTTCAGTCCCAAATGGCACCCTATTCCCTACGTAGTGCACTTCCCTATTCCCTATATAGTGCACTACCCTATTCCCTACATAGTGCACTACCCTATTCCCTACATAGTGCACTACCCTATTCCCTACATAGTGCACTACCCTATTCCCTACATAGTGCACTACCCTATTCCCTACATAGTGCACTACCCTATTCCCTATATAGTGCACTACCCTGTTCCCCACATAGTGCACTATATAGTGGAGAGGGTGCCATTTGGAATGCTACCATCATGTAAACTGTTTATTCCATAAAGATTACCTGTGTCACATAATGAGTCTCTTCTCAGGGCCACATTAACCACATCATGGGGTATTGATCGGTTATCGTCATGATCAGAGATCGTTTGAAGACCTGAAGGATCCTTGAGAATGATCGATTGATTGAGTGCTTGATCAAGCCATCGCGTACGTGGCTGTGAACCGTTTTATCAGTGTGCCTTGCCTTTTTCTAGCTGTTATTAAACCACAAACACTGTACTGCTTCATGTATGGCCTCACATGTTTACACTACCTAACACTGGTAAGGGGAAAATGGCTACTAACCAGACAGTAGACATTTACATTACATTTAAGTCATTTAGCAGACGCTCTTATCCAGAGCGACTTACAAATTGGTGCAATCACCTTATGACATCCAGTGGGACAGTCACTTAACAATAGTGCATCTAAAACTTAGGGGGGGTGGGGTGAGAGGGATTACTTAACCTATCCTAGGTATTCCTTAAAGAGGTGGGGTTTCAGGTGTCTCCGGACATGGTGACTTCATACCGTCTTACTAACATTCTGTTTGAATGGAAAGATGACCACTACAGTGTAGTCTACACACAACCATAAGGAAGGAGCCATCAAGCCACAAGTAATACTGTACCTTTACACTGTAATGTGGATACTCCTTTAAAGTCAATGGATGTATTAAATAAAATACTTATTGTCCCAGTATCGAGACTGCTTTCTAAAGCTGCCAGAAAATATACATGTAAATAGTAATATTGATAAGTAGAAACTTTTTAAAAGTTATATAATTGTTAACCTTTTTTGAAATGGATTAATCCTGTCTGCAAATATATTTTTGTGAAATAAATATTTTATATATTTTTCTAAAAATGTAATTGGCTGAATATAAAATAAGAAGTTTGTAACCAATATTTGTGCTAATCGTTTCATTTTGGATAGTGTCCTGAATTGTGTTTAATCTCATGAACATTTTCAGCCAGTTTTCAATAGTTTGATCTACACTTGAAACATAGAGCCGTTTTGACAAGGATTTGTCTGTTTCCCACTAGATTTGGTTTTGTGTCGTCCTAGAATAATTTGAAGCCAGTTTCCACCTTGCCAAGCAGTGAGTTTTTTATAGTTGATGCTGTTAAATTTCAGGTTATGACTCAATGTAATAGTTTATTTTTAGTACAAGGAAAAACAACTTTCAATAAAGTATGATTTGATGAACAATGTGTGGACATTTAGATGTGTTTTTGTTATTCAAACAAGTGTTTAACTAGATCATACATTGTCAGGAGCTTCTACTGTAGCTAACATCCCCATTCTTATCCATGGAGTTTAACTAGATCACACATTTTCAGGCCACCTCTCTATTCCAGTATTTTTCAACTCCCCTGCCTTCTAGAATGTTAGAATAGTCCGTATCCTGTCCTTTGGAACGTTAGCATGCTCTCTCTGTATCCTGTCCTTCTAGAACGTTAGCATGCTCTCTCTGTATCCTATCCTTTTAGAACGTTAGCATGCTCTCTCTGTATCCTATCCTTTTAGAACGTTAGCATGCTCTCTCTGTATCCTATCCTTTTAGAACGTTAGCATGCTCTCTCTGTATCCTGTCCTTTGGAACGTTAGCATGCTCTCTCTGTATCCTGTCCTTTGGAACGTTAGCATGCTCTCTCTGTATCCTATCCTTCTAGAATGTTAGCATGCTCTCTCTGTATCCTATCCTTCTAGAACGTTAGCATGATCTCTCTGTATCCTGTCCTTTGGAACGTTAGCATGCTCTCTCTGTATCCTGTCCTTTGGAACTTTAGCATGCTCTCTCTGTATCCTATCCTTCTAGAACGTTAGCATGCTCTCTCTGTATCCTGTCCTTTGGAACGTTAGCATGCTCTCTCTGTATCCTGTCCTTTGGAACGTTAGCATGCTCTCTCTGTATCCTGTCCTTCTATAACGTTAGCATGCTCTCTCTCTGTATCCTGTCCTTCTAGAACGTTAGCATGCTCTCTCTGTATCCTATCCTTTGGAACGTTAGTATGCTCTCTCTGTATCCTATCCTTCTAGAACATTAGCATGCTCTCTCTGTATCCTGTCCTTTGGAATGTTAGCATGCTCTCTCTGTATCCTATCCTTTGGAATGTTAGCATGCTCTCTGTATCCTGTCCTTTGGAACGTTAGCATGCTCACTCTGTATCCTATCCTTCTAGAACATTAGCATGCTCTCTCTGTATCCTATCCTTCTAGGACATTAGCATGCTCTCTCTGTATCATATCCTTTGGAATGTTAGCATGCTCTCTCTGTATCATATCCTTTGGAATGTTAGCATGCTCTCTCTGTATCCTATCCTTCTAGAATGTTAGCATGCTCTCTCTGTATCCTATCCTTCTAGAACGTTAGCATGCTCTCTCTGTATCCTATCCTTCTAGAATGTTAGCATGCTCTCTCTCTGTATCCTATCCTAGAATGTTAGCATGCTCTCTCTGTATCCTATCCTTCTAGAACGTTAGCATGCTCTCTCTGTATCCTGTCCTTCTAGAACGTTAGCATGCTCTCTCTCTGTATCCTGTCCTTCTAGAACGTTAGTATGCTCTCTCTGTATCCTATCCTTCTAGAACATTAGCATGCTCTCTCTGTATCCTGTCCTTTGGAATGTTAGCATGCTCTCTCTGTATCCTATCCTTTGGAATGTTAGCATGCTCTCTCTGTATCCTGTCCTTTGGAACGTTAGCATGCTCACTCTGTATCCTATCCTTCTAGAACATTAGCATGCTCTCTCTGTATCCTATCCTTCTAGAACATTAGCATGCTCTCTCTGTATCATATCCTTTGGAATGTTAGCATGCTCTCTCTGTATCATATCCTTTGGAATGTTAGCATGCTCTCTCTGTATCCTATCCTTCTAGAATGTTAGCATGCTCTCTCTCTCTGTATCCTGTCCTTCTAGAACGTTAGCATGTTCTCTCTGTATCCTATCCTTTGGAACGTTAGTATGCTCTCTCTGTATCCTATCCTTCTAGAACATTAGCATGCTCTCTCTGTATCCTGTCCTTTGGAATGTTAGCATGCTCTCTCTGTATTCTATCCTGTGGAACGTTAGCATGCTCACTCTGTATCCTATCCTTCTAGAACATTAGCATGCTCTCTCTCTGTATCCTGTCCTTCTAGAACGTTAGCATGCTCTCTCTCTGTATCCTATCCTAGAATGTTAGCATGCTCTCTCTGTATCCTATCCTTCTAGAACGTTAGCATGCTCTCTCTGTATCCTGTCCTTCTATATATGCCATTTAGCAGACGCTTTTATCAAAAGCGACTTACAGTCATGTGTGCATACATTCTACGTATGGGTGGTCCCGGGGATCGAACCCACTACCCTGGCGTTACAAGCGCCATGCTCTACCAACTGAGCTACAGAAGGACCATGCTCTCTCTCTGTATCCTGTCCTTCTGGAACGTTAGCATGCTCTCTCTCTGTATCCTGTCCTTTGGAACGTTAGCATGCTCTCTCTGTATCCTGTCCTTCTAGAACATTAGCATGCTCTCTCTGTATCCTATCCTTCTAGAACGTTAGCATGCTCTCTCTGTATCCTATCCTTCTAGAATGTTAGCATGCTCTCTTTCTGTATCCTATCCTAGAATGTTAGCATGCTCTCTCTGTATCCTATCCTTCTAGAACGTTAGCATGCTCTCTCGGTATTCTATCCTTCTAGAACGTTAGCATGCTCTCTCTGTATCCTATCCTTCTAGAACGTTAGCATGCTCTCTCTGTATCCTGTCATTCTAGAACGTTAGCATGCTCTCTCTGTATCCTATCCTTCTAGAACGTTCGCATACTCTCTCTGTATGCTATGCTTCTAGAACGTTAGCATGCTTCTGTATCCTACCCTTCTAGAATGTTAGCATACTCTCTCTGTATCCTATCCTTCTAGAACGTTAGCATGCTCTCTCTGTATCCTATCCTTCTAGAACGTTAGCATGCTCTCTCTGTATCCTGTCCTTCTAGAACGTTAGCATGCTCTCTCCGTATCCTATCCTTCTAGAACGTTAGCATGCTTCTGTATCCTGCCCTTCTAGAACGTTAGCATGCTCTCTCTGTATCCTATCCTTCTAGAACGTTAGCATACTCTCTCTGTATCCTATCCTTCTAGAACGTTAGCATGCTCTCTCTGTATCCTATCCTTCTAGAACGTTAGCATGCTCTCTCTGTATCCTGTCCTTCTAGAACGTTAGCATGCTTCTGTATCCTACCCTTCTAGAACGTTAGCATGCTCTCTCTGTATCCTATCCTTCTAGAACGTTAGCATACTCTCTCTGTATCCTGTCCTTCTAGGACGTTAGCATGCTCTCTCTCTGTATCCTGTCCTTCTAGAACGTTAGCATGCTCTCTCTCTGTATCCTGTCCTTTGGAACGTTAGTATGCTCTCTCTGTATCCTATCCTTCTAGAACATTAGCATGCTCTCTCTGTATCATATCCTTTGGAATGTTAGCATGCTCTCTCTGTATCCTATCCTTCTAGAACATTAGCATGCTCTCTCTCTGTATCCTATCCTTCTAGAATGTTAGCATGCTCTCTCTCTGTATCCTATCCTAGAATGTTAGCATGCTCTCTCTGTATCCTATCCTTCTAGAATGTTAGCATGCTCTCTCGGTATTCTATCCTTCTAGAACATTAGCATGCTCTCTCTGTATCCTATCCTTCTAGAATGTTAGCATGCTCTCTCTGTATCCTATCCTTCTAGAACGTTAGCATGCTCTCTCTGTATCCTGTCCTTCTAGAACGTTAGCATGCTCTCTCCGTATCCTATCCTTCTAGAATGTTAGCATGCTCTCTCTGTATCCTATCCTTCTAGAACGTTAGTATCCTAACCTTTCTGATAGTTTCCAGTCCACCTCATATGATACGAAGTCATTGTCAGTCATAATGCCATGATGTATAATATATTCATAGATGTCAGGGTATCAACATCATGGCTCAACAGATGCAATAGGGGAGGGCTAAAGTTTTGAGGAAAGTCAACCAGGATGGATTAATGAGTATTACCCTTACAATATCCCCTGTCCTCCCCCAGTACAGCCCGGTGTACTAGCAAGAGAAATCCATGTGTTCTCACACAAAGCTCGACCTGGGGGAAATGGCTCTGAGGGCCTAGATTTTCAATAATGTAAGACAATAAAGCATAAGCTTGAAACCTGCTGCAATATGCTACAAGTGTAAAGAGCTTAGCTGCTAATAAAATGGAAAAGAGAAATACCCTCCTACTCATATTGGGAGATCAAGTGTGCCCCAGAAGAGCCCTTCATGAAGACGTAATGAGCAGGGTGATGATATAGACTGCGGCAAAAATGGTACCCTACATAGTGCCCTACTTTGGTCCAGGGCCCATAGGGCTATGGTCCAAAGTAGTGTACTATGTAGGATATAGGGTGCCATTTGGGATGGATGCAGGCTTCACGCAGACCAACCATGACAAGTATCATTTTATGGATGTGGAATTATTTTGATTTCCTTGGGGATGTTTTGGACAATTTTCATGTTCCCTTTCAGTCCCCTCTACTTTCTCCTGATCATCTGACTGCTACTGACACCCTGGTCTGACTGCTACTGACACCCTGGTCTGACTGCTACTGACACCCTGGTCTGACTGCTACTGACACCCTGGTCTGACTGCTACTGACACCCTGGTCTGACTGCTACTGACACCCTGGTCTGACTGCTACTGACACCCTGGTCTGACTGCTACTGACACCCTGGTCTGACTGCTACTGACACCCTGGTCTGACTGCTACTGACACCCTGGTCTGACTGCTACTGACACCCTGGTCTGACTGCTACTGACACCCCTGGTCTGACTGCTACTGACACCCTGGTCTGACTGCTACTGACACCCTGGTCTGACTGCTACTGACACCCTGGTCTGACTGCTACTGACAACCTGGTCTGACTGGTCTGACTGCTACTGACACCCTGGTCTGACTGCTACTGACACCCTCGTCTGACTGCTACTGACACCCTCGTCTGACTGCTACTGACACCCTGGTCTGACTGCTACTGACACCCTGGTCTGACTGCTACTGACACCCTGGTCTGACTGCTACTGACTGCTACTGATACCCTGGTCTGACTGGTCTGACTGCTACTGACACCCTGGTCTGACTGCTACTGACACCCTCGTCTGACTGGTCTGACTGCTACTGACACCCTGGTCTGACTGCTACTGACACCCTCGTCTGACTGGTCTGACTGCTACTGACACCCTGGTCTGACTGGTCTGACTGCTACTGACACCCTGGTCTGACTGGTCTGACTGCTACTGACACCCTGGTCTGACTGCTACTGACACCCTGGTCTGACTGCTCTGACTGCTACTGACACCCTGGTCTGACTGCTACTGACACCCTGGTCTGACTGCTACTGACACCCTGGTCTGACTGGTCTGACTGGTCTGACTGCTACTGACACCCTGGTCTGACTGCTACTGACACCCTGGTCTGACTGCCACTGACACCCTGGTCTGACTGCTACTGACTCCCTGGTCTGACTGGTCTGACTGCTACTGGCACCCTGGTCTGACTGGTCTGACTGCTACTGACACCCTGGTCTGACTGGTCTGACTGCTACTGGCACCCTGGTCTGACTGGCCTGACTGCTACTGGCACCCTGGTCTGACTGCTACTGACACCCTGGTCTGACTGGTCTGACTGCTACTGACACCCTGGTCTGACTGGTCTGACTGCTACTGACACCCTGGTCTGACTGCTACTGACAACCTGGTCTAACTGCTACTGACACCCTGGTCTGAGTGCTACTGACACCCTCGTCTGACTGGTCTGACTGCTACTGATACCCTCGTCTGACTGCTAATGACACCCTGGTCTGACTGCTACTGATACCCTCGTCTGACTGCTAATGACACCCTCGTCTGACTGCTAATGACACCCTCGTCTGACTGCTACTGACAACCTGGTCTGACTGCTACTGATACCCTCGTCTGACTGCTAATGACACCCTCGTCTGACTGCTAATGACACCCTCGTCTGACTGCTAATGACACCCTCGTCTGACTGCTACTGACACCCTCGTCTGACTGCTACTGACACCCTCGTCTGACTGCTACTGACACCCTCGTCTGACTGCTACTGACACCCTCGTCTGACTGCTACTGACACCCTTATCTGACTGCTACTGACACCCTCGTCTGACTGCTACTGACACCCTTGTCTGGCTGGTCTCAATGCTACTGACACCCTCGTCTGACTGGTCTTACTGCTACTGACACCCTTGTCTGACTGGTCTGACTGCTAATTACACCTGGCTGATTGCCATGCTTCTCCACAGGGAACCAGACAGATGTAATGGTTTCTCTGCTGAACAGCACTAGGTCAGACTCCTGGAATCTGACCTGCTTCTCCACAGGGAACCAGACAGATGTAATGGTTTCTCTGCTGAACAGCACTAGGTCAGACTCCTGGAATCGGACCTGCTTCTCCACAGGGAACCAGACAGATGTAATGGTTTCTCTGCTGAACAGCATTAGGTCAGACTCCTGGAATCTGACCTGCTTCTCCACAGGGAACCAGACAGATGTAATGGTTTCTCTGCTGAACAGCACTAGGTCAGACTCCTGGAATCTGACCCGCTTCTCCACAGGGAACCAGACAGGTGTAATGGTTTCTCTGCTGAACAGCACTAGGTCAGACTCCTGGAATCTGACCTGCTTCTCCACAGGGAACCAGACAGATGTAATGGTTTCTCTGCTGAACAGCACTAGGTCAGACTCCTGGAATCTCGTCAGCTGATGTACAAATCATCATGGACTAACTTTGCAGTAAATTAACATGTTATTGCTTATTTTATTGCCTTGTGCTGTATATAGCATTTGAGTATTTGGTTTTCAATATTTTTTTATCTGTGTTTTAGATTCAGTGTATCATTAAAGAATAAGAGAAGCTAAGAAAGGTGACAGTTTCTCTTCCTGCTCTTTCTTAAACTCTGACCTTTTCCCCCTTTATGAATGTGTCCTTCACTGGATCCCATCTTACAGCACGTCCACCTACTTTGGTTCAGGCTTTGATCCACAATATTGCATGTAAAGTTCCACCCATGTCGTGCCAGGTGACCCCGTTCTCCATTCTTCCCTATGGGAACTCTATACTCGTGGAGACCTTTCTTGTCCTTACTCAAAAACGTAGTCCCCTTCAGTAACCAGATCAGTTCTACAGAGATGCAGAACCAAAGGTCATGCACAGAGACAGACTTTTCTACAGCCTTGGTGGGATCGGTGCTCTGTTGAACTGTTACCAAATGCTTTTTCAGTGTTTTGAAGCAAGGCAAAGAGAACCAATAACTCTTAACGGCTCTATTAATTATTCATAGTGCTGAACGATTAGTGCTTTTTATTTTTTTTTAGGCCTGTTTAAGTTCGATAATTAAAATATAATGCGTTTTCGGGAAAAATATATGTATTTTAAATGTGTTATGTTATATGCACTTTGTATTATGTGGGTTGAATGCTGTAACATAATATAGCAGTTAATAATTGCCATCATTCCATGATGGTAGGGGACTGCTCGTTACTGCTTATCACCCATTAACCATTATTTATTCACATTATTTTAATAAAATATTTCAGTTTTTGTGTATAATAAATGTTTTATTTAATTACTTTATTTCATTCTAAGTCATCTCATCCTCTGTAGCGCTGCAGCCCATGCTTTCTGACAAAATCACGATTTTAAGTAGTTCTTCAAAGTAATTAAGGCATACTTTTATGACTCCTGAATAGCAACTATCAATCACTTATATCAATGTATTTTCAGGTAGAGATTCCTCCCGAAGAAACTGCATTCTCTCATGTGACAGGCGGACAAGTTGGCACGCAATGGATTATGGTCATTGTAGTTAACTACCACGATGTCTGCGTTAAACTATGTAGAGTATTGGCCTGTTGGAAACTACAACTCCCTACCACATCACACAGTTCGGGCTGGATCTGATTTATCTCTACAGAAACGGCAATGTGCATATTGAGCTCACGGAAGAAGAAACAGAAGGAAATAGAATTCTAATAATTGAACCGACGTTGGTCGATTATAGTAAAAAAATATCTATTTTAAACCCTAAATGTAGGTTAATCGCTCAACACCAGTAATTAAAAACCATACAATAGCGAACATTGTGAATTATATGGTTCCGTCCGACAACAAATTGAACAAAGTAAATATTCCCAATGCGAAGTGTAAAGTGGCTTCAATTATTCTGAGCCAATTTGTTCTAATTCACTACTGTATACAAACACTTAACCCTGTCATGGTCACACCTATATAATGAGTGTTTCGAAGGACACCTTGAATTCCCCTCTTATTTGACGTGAACCCATAACCAAGGAGGAAACAGTTTATATATATATATATATATATTCAAAGGGTATAAACTGCTAAATGGTCAGCTGAAAGACAACAGAATATTGAAGCTAAATTCTTAGTTGCTACGTCCATTTTTGGACATAAATTTATGATATATACTCACTTAAAGAATAGCACTTATACATGATTGTAGTTCAACTGTCATACTCCATCAGAGGCCAAAATATATGCTTTGTTTACTCCAATGTCTGTTAACAACATAAATGTGAAGATATATATATATATATACAGTTGAAGTCGGAAGTTTACATACACTTAGGTTGGAGTCATTAAAACTAGTTTACATACACTTAGGTTGGAGTCATTAACACTAGTTTATATACACTTAGGTTGGAGTCATTAAAACTAGTTTACATACACTTAGGTTGGAGTCATTAACACTAGTTTATATACACTTAGGTTGGAGTCATTAAAACTAGTTTACATACACTTAGGTTGGAGTCATTAACACTAGTTTATATACACTTAGGTTGGAGTCATTAAAACTAGTTTACATACACTTAGGTTGGAGTCATTAAAACTAGTTTACATACACTTAGGTTGGAGTCATTAAAACTATTTTACATACACTTAGGTTGGAGTCATTAAAACTAGTTTACATACACTTAGGTTGGAGTCATTAACACTAGTTTACATACACTTAGGTTGGAGTCATTAAAACTAGTTTACATACACTTAGGTTGGAGTCATTAAAACTCGTTTTTCTACCACTCCACAAATTTCGTGTTAACAAACTATAGTTTTGTCAAGTCGGTTAGGACATCTACTTTGTGCATGACACAAGTCATTTTTCCAACAATTGTTTACAGACAGATTATTTCACTTATAATTCACTGTATCACAATTCCAATGGGTCAGAAGTTTACATACACTAAGTTGACTGTGCCTTTAAACAGCTTTGAAAATTCCAGAAAATGATGTCATGACTTTAGAAGCTTCTGATACGCTAATTAAAATAATATGAGCCAATTGGAGGTGTACATGTGGATGTATTTCAAGGCCTACCTTCAATCTCAGTGTCTCTTTGCTTGACATCATGAGAAAATCAAAAGAAATCAGCCAAGACCTCAGAAAAAAAATTGTAGACCTCCACAAGACTGGTTCATCCTTGGGAGCAATTTCCAAACGCCTGAAGGTACCCCGTTCATCTGTACAAACAATAGTAAGCAAGTATAAACACCATGGGACCACGCAGCCGTCATACCGCTCAGGAAGGAGACGTGTTCTGTCTCCTAGAGATGAACGTACTTTGGTGTGAAAAGTGTAAATCAATCCCAGAACAACACCAAAAGACCTTGTGAAGATGCTGGAGGAAACAGGTACAAAAGTATCTATATCCACAGTAAAACGAGTCCTATATCGACATAACCTGAAAGGCCGCTCAGCAAGGAAGAAGCCACTGCTCCAAAACTGCCATAAAAAAGCCAGGCTATGGTTTTCAACCAGACATGGGGAAAAATATCGTACTTTTTGGAGAAATGTCCTCTGGTCTGATGAAACAAAAATAGAACTGTTAGCCATAATGACCATCGTTATGTTTGGGGGAAAAAGGGGAGGCTTGCAAGCCGAAGAACACCATCCCAACCTTGAAGCATGGGGGTGGCAGCATCATGTTGTGGGTGGTGCTTTGCTGCAGGAGGGACTAGTGCACTTCACAAAATAGATGGTATCATGAGGTAGGAAAATGATGTGGATATATTGGAGCAACATCTCAAGACATCAGTCAGGAAGTTAAAGCTTGGTCGCAAATGGGTCTTCCAAATCAACAATGACCCCAAGCATACTTCCAGAGTTGTGGCAAAATGGCTTAAGGACAACAAAGTTAAGGTATTGGAGTGGCCATCACAAAGCCCTGACCACTATCCTATAGAACATTTGTGGCAGAACTGAAAAAGCAGTGCAAGCAAGGAGGCCTACAAACCTGACTAAGTTACACCAGCTCTGTTTGGAGGAATAGGCCAAAATTCACCCAACTTATTGTGGGAAGCTTGTGGAAGGCTACCTGAAATGTTTGACCAAAGTTTAAAAAATTCAGGGCAATGCTACCAAATACTAATTGAGTGTATGTACACTTCTGACCCACTGGGAATGTGATGAAAGAAATAAAAGCTGAAATTAATAATTCTCTCTACTATTATTCTGACATTTCACATTCTTAAAATGAAGTGGTGATCCTAACTGACCTAAGAGAGGGAATTGTTACTTGAATTAAATGTCAGGAATTGCGAGAAAAAAAATGAGTTTAAATGTATTTGGCTAAGGTGTATGTAAACTTCCAACTTCAACTGTATATATACATATATATGGTCTCGAGCCTTGTTAAAACTATAATTCTGATATCATTACATTTCTCTAGGCTCATCCCTCAGCTCTTTACCAAAACAATGGTGGCTTTGTCTGCTTTGTTATTGTTTTTCAACTGCAGATTCTAGCTTTAAAGCAATATTTTTTTATTGTGTTTTATGAATTAAAGGGTGACACTTTTCATTTGTAAACTACTGCAACCTCCCTGTTTCTTTTTTATTGTTCCTCAGAACATCCCCCGTCCCTCCAGGAAATAAAACCAGACAAACATTGATACTGTTTTATGTTAAAGGTTGTGTACATTAACTGAAATCAACTTTGTCTATTGCTGTGCTCCTGACAGTAGCTCCCATTACTCCTTGTGCCCAACGGAACCCATCAAGAATTCCTGCAACACACACGGTACCACGAAACTAGTTAAGTGGCGTGCCTGTGTCGACCTGTCGGTCACCACCGGTCACATACGACTAACGGCGGAGCCACAGGAAGGGTTACCAAACACATGAGGGAACAGGACTCCTCTCAGAGAGATATCTTACTGTCAGGCTGAGTGGTAGGACTGGAAGGGTTACCAAACACATGAGGGAACCTCCTCTCAGAGAGATATCTTACTGTCAGGCTGAGTGGTAGGACTGGAAGGGTTACCAAACACATGAGGGAACCTCCTCTCAGAGAGATATCTTACTGTCAGGCTGAGTGGTAGGACTGGAAGGGTTACCAAACACATGAGGGAACAGGACTCCTCTCAGAGAGATATCTTACTGTCAGGCTGAGTGGTAGGACAGGAAGGGTTACCAAACACATGAGGGAACAGGACTCCTCTCAGAGAGATATCTTACTGTCAGGCTGAGTGGTGGGACTGGAAGGGTTACCAAACACATGAGGGAACCTCCTCTCAGAGAGATATCTTACTGTCAGGCTGAGTGGTAGGACTGGAAGGGTTACCAAACACATGAGGGAACCTCCTCTCAGAGAGATATCTTACTGTCAGGCTGAGTGTCAGGACAGGAATAGGTACTGTAGTTTGGAACAAAAGCTTCAGAGAGGTAAGGCCAAACAGTGGAGGAGAGACGAGACAGAGACAGAGACTATTAATGCCTTGTGTTTTATCTGATCCCAAGGCCTCCATAACGAATAATAAATATATTATATGAAATATATTATGAATTAACAACTTCTTGTGGCGTTCACCTCTGCTCTGCGTTCGGTTGCTTGTTTGCCTCTGAGCCTCTACTTGTACGTGAGTTTGGAGGTGTTTGCAGAGGCTTGCCGGCGGTGCACCTTGCTGTTGTTTAAATGTTAAATCAGATCTGTGTCAACGAGGGCAGAAGCTGCGTGCGCGGTGGGCTCCCTGGGGAGAGGGTGAGAGGTTAAAGGGCGTTAAGATACTCTGAGGGAGAAGCTGCGTGCGCGGTGGGCCGGCATTGTAAATAAGAATTTGTTCTTAACTGACTTGCCTAATTAAATAAAGGTTAAATAAAAATGTAAAATACATTTCATATTTCAAATCAAATCAAATGTATTTATATAGCCCTTCGTACATCAGCTGATATCTCAAAGTGCTGTACAGAAACCCAGCCTAAAACCCCAAGCAGCAAGCAATGCAGGTGTAGAAGCACGGTTAATAAATCTTCTTCGGGATCGGTGTCCCTTCCACGGAAGGTTGAACTAATGTAGGCTAAGGAGATTAGCATGAGGTTGAACTAATGTAGGCTAATGAGATTAGCATGAGGTTGAACTAATGTAGGCTAATGAGATTAGCATGAGGTTGAACTAATGTAGGCTAATGAGATTAGCATGAGGTTGAACTAATGTAGGCTAATGAGATTAGCATGAGGTTGAACTAATGTAGGCTAATGAGATTAGCATGAGGTTGAACTAATGTAGGCTAATGAGATTAGCATAAGGTTGTACGTAACAAAAACATTTCCCAGGACATAGACATATCTGTGTTAACAAACCTCCAAATGAGCTTCAACACCATACAACACTCCTTCCGTGGCCTCCAACTGCTCCTAAATGCTAGTAAAATGAAATGCATGCTCTTCAAATGATCGCTGTCCACACACCTGCCCGCCGACTAACATCACTACTCTGGACGGTTCTGACTTAGAATACGTGGACAACTACAAATACATAGGGGTCTGGTTAGACTGTAAACTCTCCTTCCAGACTCACATTAAGCATCTCCGATCCAAATCTAGAATCGGCTTCCTATTTTGCAACAAAGCCTCTTTCACTCATGCTGCCAAACATACCCTCATAAAACTCACTATCCTACCGATTGACTTCGGCAATGTAATTTACAAAATAGCCTCCAACACTCTACTCGGCATATTGGATGCAGTCTATCACAGTGCCATCTGTTTTGTCACCAATGCCCCATATACTACCCACCACTGCGACCTGTATGCTCTCGTTGGCTGGTCCTCGCTACATATTCATCGCCAAACCCACATGCTCCAGGTCATCTATAAGTCTTTGATAGGTAAAGCTCCGCCTTATCTCAGTTCACTGGTCACTATAGCAACACCCATCCGTAGCATGCGCTCCAGCAGGTATATTTCACTGGTCATCCCCAAAGCCAACACTTCCTTTGGCCGCCTTTCCTTCCAGTTCTCTGCTGCCAATGACTGGAACGGATTTCAAAAATCACTGAAGTTGGAGACTTATATCTCCCTCACTAACTTTAAGCGTCAGCTGTCAGAGCAGCTTACCGATCGCTGCAGCTGTACACAGCCCATCTGACAATAGCCCATACAACCAACTAACTACCTCATCCCCAGATTTGTTTTTGTTTTTCTGCTGTCTTGCACACCAGTATTTCTACTTACACATCCTCATCTGCACATATACAGTATCACTCATTTCTCTTGCATTTCAAGGATGGTACAAATAAAATACAAACGAACAGTTGTTTTTTTTCTTTCTATGATCTTTTACCAGATCTACTGTGTTATATTCTTCTACATTCCCTTCACATTTCCATAAACTTCAAAGTGTTTCCTTTCAAATGGTACCAAGAATATGCGTATATCCTTGCTTCAGGTCCTGAGCTGCAGGCAGTTAGATTTGGGTAAGTAATTGTAGGTGAAAATTGAAAAAAAGGGGCGTATTTGTTTTACATTTTAGCCTAAAATGACAATAACAATAATAATAATAATAATTTTCTTTACACAGAAAAAAACAATCATTCTTTTGTATTTGTTTGTACCATCATCTTTGAAATGCCAGAGAAAGACCGTAATGTATTATTCCAGCCCAGGTGTAATTTAGATGTTGTCCATTAGATGGCAGCAATGTATGTGCAAAGTTTTAGACTGATCCAATGAACCATTGCATTTCTGTTAAAAAATGTTGTATCGAGACTCCCCAAATGTGCCTAGTGTGTTTATGAATAACCTTTCGTGTTCAAAATTATGCACTCTCCTCAAACAATAGCATGGCATTATTTTACTGTTGTTACGGCTCCTCCTCTGCAGTGCAGGGGCGGTTCCTCCTGCAGGCAGAGGGGGGTCGTTAGTGATTGGAGTCACCTGGGCTCAGGGTATTTAAACTGCTGTTTCACTAACCACTCTTGTCTCTCTCTCTGCTCCTCCAGGTATGATCCTGTTTTGTTTGTTCCTTTGTAGTTTTCCGTAGTTTTCACTCAGTCATTCACACACACAGATTCACACATCCCTGCACTTTACATACACCTTACATTATGATACTTTCACACCTCATTCCTTTTTCTTAATTTAAAGTTAATAGTTTGGTTTATAATAAAGAACCTTTTTGATTGGCCGATACCTGTTGTTCGTGTCCCCTCATAGTTTGGTTTATAATAAAGAACCTTTTTGATTGGCCGATACCTGTTGTTCGTGTCCCCTCATAGTTTGGTTTATAACAAAGAACCTTTTTGATTGGCCGATACCTGTTGTTCGTGTCCCCTCATAGTTTGGTTTATAACAAAGAACCTTTTTGATTGGCCGATACCTGTTGTTCGCGTCCCCTCATTTTTGCCTCAGGCTATGAGCCGGCCTGTGACACTGTAAATTAGATTAACAATAATTTCAGCTTTCTGCCAATATCAGATATGTCTGTGTTCTGGAAAATGTTCTTGTTACTTACAACCTCATGCTAATCGCATTAGCCTACATTAGCTCAACCATCCCGTAGTAGGGACAACCAACCCAAAGAAGCTTTAAACAAATGTCGTTTCTACTGACAATTGAGATGTGTAAACTATGGCATAAGAGGAGGACGAGCGCAAAAAAAAAGACAATCTGTCATTTCGATTGAGGCAATAATGAGCAAGCTAGGACGGACATAGTCAACTATTTGTTCAGCAATTTTTAAGTGTACAGTGACATAATTCAGAATTCTCCCTGTACACCAAGTCAGAACCAAAGGGTATATAAGGGTATATGAAATATCTTACAATATTCAATGATTACATTTCTCTAAAACAGGCTATGGGCTACATGTGCACCTCCATGTCAAAACGGTAGGGTAAATTATGAGGGCGAAAGTGACCTAATTTTTAGGGTAAGACACATGGGCTACTAACAGCTTACTACACAACATACACTTAGTATTACATTCTTAGCTACAGTATATATATATCCCTTGAATATAACAGCATACAAGACATTTTTGGACTCACTTTGTTGTGCTTTGCTCACTTGAACAGGAAGGTGGCGCTGCGGTCCTTTGTGGGAAAATTTTGGCATTTTCTGGATTTATGGTGCTTTCAAGACAGCTCGGAACTCGGGAATAACAGACAAGGTTGAATCATGACATCAGTGATCTTCAG
>NW_025745787.1:232500-260000 GCF_021184085.1 Oncorhynchus gorbuscha | reverse complement strand
CCATTTTAGGATACGGTTGTAACGTAACAAAATGTGGGAAAAGGGGAAGGAGATCAGTATACTTCCTGTATGTGGTGAATGTTCTAAACTTTTAGTACAAAACTCCAAACTGGTAACATTCATGGTGCAGTTTTCCATTAAAAACCTTTTCTTCTTGTGTTTTGTTTGGAGACATATTTCACCACACAACCAATCCAAACATATGTTTACTGTGAAATACCGTGAGAAATGTTGACTTAAATCAACAAAATCATAACACAATGACATATTTAAACGTAGTTATTTTAACAACTAGTTTAACCAAGACCCATCAAAATGTACTTAAAATCTCATTTCCTTCATTTCTATCCCATGTGTGATCATTGAAGACATCTTTCACAATCATTGATGCAAGAAAATAAATGTATTGTTCATCTGTAATGACACTGTAGGTGTAATCAAATAAATGGTAAGAAACGTAACATGTAGCAGGCGCTAGTTAGCCTGTCATTTGACCATCGGGCTCATCCACATCATAGTTTAAATGTCCTCGTTGTTCATTCACCCGGGGAATAACTTTTAGTGTGGTGAATGCAAGCCTGACAAACAGTACGAGTCAAAGGTTTAAGTCAAAGTTAGTTAGCCAGTTAGCTAGTTAGCCTGTCATTTGACCATCGGGCTCATCCACATCATAGTTTAAATGTCCTCGTTGTTCATTCAGGTTTGGACAGACCTGCTCATTCAACCAAGCTGGTTGAGAGAATGCCAAGAGTGAGCAAAGCTGTCATCAAGGCAAAAGGGGACGGCTACTTTGAAGAATCTCAAATATAAAATATATTTAGATCTGTTTAACACTTTTTTTGGTTACTACATGATTCCATATGTGTTATTTCATAGTTCTGATGTCTTCACTATTATTCTACAATGTAGAAAATAGTAAAAAAATAAATAAATAATGAAAAACCCTTGAATGAGTAGGTGTGTCCAAACTTTTGACTGGTACTGTAGGTCTGGGTTGATGTCATTGCATCCATGCATCCATGGCCTGAAGGAAGGTGGTACGCTCATGTATATTACAGTATTACAGTACTATATTAATATATATTACAGTATTAAAGTACTCTATTAATATATATTACATTATTACAGTACTCTATTAATATATATTACAGTATTACAGTACTCTATTGGCATATATTACAGAATCACAGTACTCTATTGGCATATATTACAGTATTACAGTACTTTATTGGCATATATTACAGTATTACAGTACTTTATTGGCATATATTACGGTATTACAGACTCTATTGGCATATATTACAGTATTACAGTACTTTATTGGCATATATTACGGTATTACAGACTCTATTGGCATATATTACAGAATCACAGTACTCTATTGGCATATATTACAGTATTACAGTACTTTATTGGCATATATTACAGTATTACAGTACTTTATTGGCATATATTACGGTATTACAGACTCTATTGGCATATATTACAGTATCACAATAAATAATAAATAATAAATAATGAAAAACCCTTGAATGAGTAGGTGTGTCCAAACTTTTGACTGGTAGGTCTGGGTTGATGTCATTGCATCCATGCATCCATGGGCTGAAGGAAGGTGGTACGCTCATGGGCATGACATTCATGCATCGTCCACGTGTACTGTAATCATGTATAGTACTTCTGTATTGTACTGGTCCTTTGTGGCTCAGTTAGGAAGCACATGGCACGAGCAACATTTGAGTCGTGGGTTTGGATTCCTGCTGGGCTCACATACGAAAAAGTGTAGACTCATTGTTGTCACTTTGGATAAAAACGGCAGCTACGTAAATGGCATTTATTACAGTATTACAGTACTCTATTGGCATATATTACAGTATTAAAGTACTCTATTAATATATATTACAGTATTACAGTACTCTATTAATATATATTACATTATTACAGTACTCTATTATTATATATTACATTATTACAGTACTCTATTGGCATATATTACAGTATTAAAGTACTCTATTAATATATATTACAGTATTACAGTACTCTATTAATATATATTACATTATTACAGTACTCTATTGGCATATATTACAGTATTAAAGTACTCTATTAATATATATTACAGTATTACAGTACTCTATTAATATATATTACATTATTACAGTACTCTATTGGCATATATTACAGTATTAAAGTACTCTATTAATATATATTACAGTATTACAGTACTATATTAATATATATTACAGTATTACAGTACTCTATTGGCATATATTACAGTATTACAGTACTCTATTGGCATATATTACAGAATCACAGTACTCTATTGGCATATATTACAGTATTACAGTACTTTATTGGCATATATTACAGTATTACAGTACTCTATTAATATATATTACATTATTACAGTACTCTATTGGCATATATTACAGTATTAAAGTACTCTATTAATATATATTACAGTATTACAGTACTCTATTAATATATATTACATTATTACAGTACTCTATTGGCATATATTACAGTATTAAAGTACTCTATTAATATATATTACAGTATTACAGTACTATATTAATATATATTACAGTATTACAGTACTCTATTGGCATATATTACAGTATTACAGTACTCTATTGGCATATATTACAGAATCACAGTACTCTATTGGCATATATTACAGTATTACAGTACTTTATTGGCATATATTACAGTATTACAGTACTTTATTGGCATATATTACAGTATTACAGTACTCTATTGGCATATATTACAGTATTACAGCACTCTATTTGCATATATTACAGCATCACAGTACTCTATTGGCATATATTACAGTATTACAGTACTCTATTGGCATATATTACGGTAATACAGACTCTATTGGCATATATTACAGTATTAAAGTACTCTATTAATATATATTACAGTATTACAGTACTCTATTAATATATATTACATTATTACAGTACTCTATTATTATATATTACATTATTACAGTACTCTATTGGCATATATTACAGTATTAAAGTACTCTATTAATATATATTACAGTATTACAGTACTCTATTAATATATATTACATTATTACAGTACTCTATTGGCATATATTACAGTATTAAAGTACTCTATTAATATATATTACAGTATTACAGTACTCTATTAATATATATTACATTATTACAGTACTCTATTGGCATATATTACAGTATTAAAGTACTCTATTAATATATATTACAGTATTACAGTACTCTATTAATATATATTACATTATTACAGTACTCTATTGGCATATATTACAGTATTAAAGTACTCTATTAATATATATTACAGTATTACAGTACTATATTAATATATATTACAGTATTACAGTACTCTATTGGCATATATTACAGTATTACAGTACTCTATTGGCATATATTACAGAATCACAGTACTCTATTGGCATATATTACAGTATTACAGTACTTTATTGGCATATATTACAGTATTACAGTACTTTATTGGCATATATTACAGTATTACAGTACTCTATTGGCATATATTACAGTATTACAGTACTCTATTTGCATATATTACAGCATCACAGTACTCTATTGGCATATATTACAGTATTACAGTACTCTATTGGCATATATTACGGTAATACAGACTCTATTGGCATATATTACAGTATTACAGTTTTATTTTGTATTTTATTTAACCTTTATTTAACTATGTAATATAATTTCTGTAATTTAACTAAGCAAGTCAGTTAAGAACAAATTCTTATTTACAATGACGGCCTACCAAAAGGCAAAAGGCCTCCTGCGGAGACAGGGGGCTGGGATAAAATATATATATATTATCCCAGCCCCCTGTCTCTGCAGGAGGCCTTTACAATGTCTCACGACCAGTCTCTCTGGTCTCAATGTGTATTTTGTCCTATATATATATATATATAGGACAATATATATATATATACAATATAGCAAGGCAGCAATATATATATATGGTAGCAATATATGATATACAGCATATAGCAACACAGCATATATACAGGACAAAATACACATCACGAACAACAACATAGCAAGGCAGCAACACGTGACAACACAGCATGGTAGCAACACGTGACAACACAGCATGGCAGCAACACATGACAACATAGCAAGGCAGCAACACGTGACAACACAGCATGGTAGCAACACATGACAACATAGCAAGGCAGCAACACATGACAACACAGCATGGCAGCAACACATGACAACACAGCATGGTAGCAACACATGACAACACAGCATGGTAGCAACACATGACAACACAGCATGGTAGCAACACATGACAACACAGCATGGTAGCAACACATGACAACACAGCATGGTAGCAACACATGACAACACAGCATGGTAGCAACACATGACAACACAGCATGGTAGCAACACATGACAACACAGCATGGCAGCAACACATGACAACACAGCATGGTAGCAACACATGACAACACAGCATGGTAGCAACACATGACAACACAGCATGGTAGCAACACATGACAACACAGCATGGTAGCAACACATGACAACACAGCATGGTAGCAACACATGACAACATAGCAAGGTAGCAACACATGACAACACAGCATGGTAGCAGCACATGACAACACAGCATGGTAGCAACACATGACAACACAACATGGTAGCAACACATGACAACACAACATGGTAGCAACACATGACAACACAACATGGTAGCAACACATGACAACACAACATGGTAGCAACACATGACAACATAGCAAGGTAGCAACACATGACAACACAGCATGGTAGCAGCACATGACAACACAGCATGGTAGCAACACATGACAACACAACATGGTAGCAACACATGACAACATAGCAAGGCAGCAACACATGACAACACAGCATGGTAGCAACACATGACAACACAGCATGGTAGCAACACATGACAACACAGCATGGTAGCAACACGTGACAACATAGCAAGGCAGCAACACATGACAACACAGCATGGTAGCAGCACATGACAACACAGCATGGTAGCAACACATGACAACATAGCAAGGCAGCAACACATGACAACACAGCATGGTAGCAACACATGACAACACAGCATGGTAGAAACACATGACAACACAGCATGGTAGCAACACATGACAACACAGCATGGTAGCAACACATGACAACACAGCATGGTAGCAACACATGACAACACAGCATGGTAGCAACACATGACAACATAGCAAGGCAGCAACACATGACAACACAGCATGGTAGCAACACATGACAACACAGCATGGTAGCAACACATGACAACACAGCATGGTAGCAACACATGACAACATAGCAAGGCAGCAACACATGACAACACAGCATGGTAGCAACACATGACAACACAGCATGGTAGCAACACATGACAACACAGCATGGTAGCAACACATGACAACACAGCATGGTAGCAACACATGACAACACAACATGGTAGCAACACATGACAACACAGCATGGTAGCAACACATGACAACACAGCATGGTAGCAACACATGACAACACAGCATGGTAGCAACACATGACAACACAGCATGGTAGCAACACATGACAACACAGCATGGTAGCAACACATGACAACACAGCATGGTAGCAACACATGACAACACAGCATGGTAGCAACACATGACAACACAGCATGGTAGCAACACATGACAACACAGCATGGTAGCAACACATGACAACACAGCATGGTAGCAACACATGACAACACAGCATGGTAGCAACACATGACAACACAGCAAGGCAGCAACACATGACAACACAGCATGGTAGCAACACATGACAACACAACATGGTAGCAACACAGCATGGTAGCAACACAAATCACGGTCCAAACATTATTGGCCAACATGATCTTGCCAATATCACATTTTTTCAAAGTTACTGTGAATAAAATCACAAGTCATTTTCGGTAATAGTACTTATACGTTCTACTTTACACGATCAAACATTATGTTTCCACTTTACAAACATACATTTTTATGGTGTAATTATCAAACTCTGTAGTAGACAAAACAGTTTGAAAACTACGAACAGTCGGATTAAAGTCACAGTCAAAATGTATTTGAACAAATTAAAAGACAATCATATCAAACATTGCATTGTGAAAAGCAATTTAATTTCATATGAAAATGTATTTCAATGTGAAACATGTATTTCTAAATGAAACACGTGTTAATTATGTTTGGTGGAAAAGTGACTGCATGATGTGTGTGTGTGTTGTACTTCGTCAATTGAAAATGTGCTTAGAGTTTTGAAACAACCGTCTTTTGTGTTAAATTCACCCCCGCAGCTGGGAAAACTGCTCCAAAAAAATCACACAATAATGATTATGTCACCATTTTGACATAGGCTGTATCGACCGTGTGCATAATTATTAGGTTACTCGCATGAGACCTATTAAAAGTGTAGACCGAGTTGAATGATTTGAGCTATTTGTGCCTGTAGGTGGGGCACTGTCACCGCGGAATGGCGTTTCTCCACACGGGCAACTACCGGCTGCAGCTGTCAAACTAAGGTCGCTATCGCCCCTGGCCTGAGCTGTGGTTCTACGTTTGAGTTCTCAAATGCTACGTGATTTGAACATATGCCCCCCCCCCGCGCATGGCGCTTGTAACGCCAGGGTAGTGGGTTCGATTCCCGGGACCACCCATACGTAGAATGTATGCACACATGACTGTAAGTCGCTTTGGATAAAAGCGTCTGCTAAATGGCATATTATTATTATTATTATCAAATGGTATGGATTAATCTGATAGAGAAAGACAGGACAGTATCCTAAATACATGGCTGAATAATGTGAGGCCATTTTATGAGGCACAAGTAGTCTACATTATATCTGACCTACATGTGATTATATCAGAGATGATAACGTGTGAAGGTGGCAGGTGCACATCTACAAATCTTTAATTATGGAAGTCAACTGTTTTATTCAATAGGATCCACGCGAATCTATTTCTTATTCTGAAATTGGGGAGCGGTTGACCCAACCACTCTCGGTTCACTCTCGATTTCCACTGGATATTTTACATGTTAATTGCCTAGAATAGGTCTCGGTTTCTTTATTCATTCCCCCCCCCCCTCCTTCTTTATATGACTATCGCCCCGGGCTGTGCCGCGGGCAAGCCGCACAGCATCTCTCTCTTCATTTCAGCACCAGAGTGAAAATGCTAATGATACAGCTACTCGGGTAGGCCGCTTGACGTAACTCAACCATCTCACATGTCCTTCTGCACTGTTCATCAAGACATTGTTTTAAATCATTTAAATCGCTAGTATTGTATTACAGCCTAATATACTGCCATTAGTAGACTAGTACTGACCTGTTATAGTGGTATACCCTTGTTTAATATTCTGTAATACTGATAGCATAATTTAGGCGTTATCATTATCATCCGAATCATTGTTTGACTCTAATCACGGTCACATCGCGATGATTAGTGGGACGTTGGAATAAAGGATTAGACACTGTCAACAGTAAGATCACAGTGTTATACTGTTCATCTTTAGTCTTAATAAACTGTGCAACTGGATTGTAGGCTTTAATTATCAGTCAAGCAGATAAGGAGTGAGGTAGGCAAGAAGCAGTGGTTTGATTGGTAGTCTAGGAGCAGTGGTTTGATTGGTAGGCTAGGAGCAGTGGTTTGATTGGTAGTCTAGGAGCAGTGGTTTGATTGGTAGACTAGGAGCAGTGGTTTGATTGGTAGGCTAGGAGCAGTGGTTTGATTGGTAGTCTAGGAGCAGTGGTTTGATTGGTAGACTAGGAGCAGTGGTTTGATTGGTAGTCTAGGAGCAGTGGTTTGATTGGTAGACTAGGAGCAGTGGTTTGATTGGTAGTCTAGGAGCAGTGGTTGGATTGGTAGACTAGGAGCAGTGGTTTGATTAGTAGACTAGGAGCAGTGGTTTAATTGGTAGACTAGGAGCAGTGGTTTGATTGGTAGGCTAGGAGCAGTGGTTTGATTGGTAGGCTAGGAGCAGTGGTTTGTAATGGTTGGTAGGCTAGGAGCAGTGATTTGTAATGGTTGGTAGGCTAGGAGCAGTGGTTTGTAATGGTTGGTAGGCTAGGAGCAGTGGTTTGTAATGGTTGGTAGGCTAGGAGCAGTGATTTGTAATGGTTGGTAGGCTAGGAGCAGTGGTTTGTAATGGTTGGTAGGCTAGGAGCAGTGATTTGTAATGGTTGGTAGGCTAGGAGCAGTGGTTTGTAATGGTTGGTAGGCTAGGAGCAGTGATTTGTAAAGGTTGGTAGGCTAGGAGCAGTGGTTTGTAATGGTTGGTAGGCTAGGAGCAGTGGTTTGTAATGGTTGGTAGGATAGGAACAGTGGTTTGTAATGGTTGGTAGGCTAGGAGCAGTGGTTTGTAATGGTTGGTAGGCTAGGAGCAGTGATTTGTAATGGTTGGTAGGCTAGGAGCAGTGGTTTGTAATGGTTGGTAGGATAGGAGCAGTGATTTATAATCTCAACAGTCACTCTCCAATCTGCCCTATTACCAAGTTCTTCGCCTTTCGCATTTTCAACATTTATAAAGGCTGTGCTCGTTTATTAGATTAAAATAGTTGAAAGTGAAATACACATTTAAAGCTTTTAAATAAAACCGTTCAACTTTGAATTGAAGGTTGATCTGCATTTGGACATCTGGACAGTATGAAAGCCGAAAACCGACTCAACTTCCTAGCGGGTTAATTATCCCGATACATGCTTCATTAAAGCCAATTACAATATCTGAAGTTACCTAATCAAACCCTTTTTCCATAATGAAGGTGCCCCCTTGACATTAGAACCTTTGAAACAAATATATTTATAATGTTCAGAATGCATTTTAAAATTAGCCGATAGTTTATCAGGGTCTGTCGCTGTGTTTTCTTTGCATTGAAATTGCGATGACTACAGCACGCTGTTAAAATTGATGCCTTGTTTATTGTAAGGAAACAACCGCATTTCTAACTTGCAAACAACCCCGATTGTAAAAAGCACTTGAATTAGGTTCTGTTTTGTAATTATGTTTATTTCTAAATTAATTTCTAATTTCCGTCAACTAATCAAAACTGTAAATCTTTCCTTGACTGATTTTATGACCGTGACTATTAGATAGCGTTTTGTATTTATTATATAAATTATATTCCTTCAAGCGACACCAAAGCCTGAATAAGACATGACTGTTCTGAAAATCACATGTACATTAACAACATGGGTTGTTAGATGTTTACTCTATACACTAATTAGATCACGTGTTGCTTTCTAAAGGGCCAACAATCTATTGACAAACGTAACGGTTCTGTGATGCGCTGAAGTTTGCCAGGAAATCTCAATAGTGGTGGTGTGGTCTTTAAAATGACCAAAAGGAGGCGCTCTTCGTCAAAATTTAGAGCCAAACGAGCAACGCTTTGCATTAAGGTTACAGATGCTGGATTGCCTTTGACAATTAAATCATTTTCTTACTGTATATTCAGCAAACCCGGACTATTGTTTTGACTTGTGAACTTCTATATTGAGATATAAGCCTACACATGAGAAACAATATGTCGACATTATGTAATATTATTTTGGCATGCGTATTTCTATGTACAAGAGCCTTCAGGAAGTATTCACGCCCATGGACTTTTTACACATGTTGTTGTGTTACAGTCTGAATGTAAAATGGATTACATTTCGATTGTGTGTCACTGACCTACACACAATACCCCATAATGTCAAAGTGGACTTGTATTTTCTTTTAGAAATTGTTCCAAATGTATTAAAAATATAAAAATAAATCTGAAATGTCTTGAGTCAATAAGTATTCAACTCCTTTGTCATGGCAAGCCTAAATAAATGAATGAGTAAAGATTTGCTTAAACAAGTCACATGATAATTTGCATGGACAAACTCTGTGTACAATAATAGTGTTTAACATGCTTTTTTAATGACTACCTCATCTCTGTACCCCACGCATACAATTATCTGTAAGGTCCCTCAGTTGAGCAGTGAATTTCAAACACAAATTCGACCAGAAAGACCAGGGGAGGTTTTCCAATGCCTTGCAAAGAAGGGCACCTATTGGTAGATGGGTAAAAAAAAATATAAAAAAATAAACAGATATTGAATAGCCTCTTTGAGCATGGTGAAGTTATTAATTACACTTTGGATGGGGTATCAACACACCCAGTCACTATGATGATGCAGGCCTCCTTAACCCTAACTCAGTTGCCGGAGAGGAAAGAAACTGCTTGGGGATTTCACCATTGAGGCCAATGGTGACTTTAATACAGTTACAGAGTTTAATGGCTGTGGTAAGAGAAAACTAAAAACCTTGTGGTTATTCCAAAATACTAAACTAAATGACAGTGTGAAGGAAGCCTGTATAGGATAAAAATGTTCCAAACCCTTCATCCTGTTTGCAATCAGGAACTAAAGTTAAACATTTACATTTACATTACATTTAAACTGCAAATAATTTGTCGAAGAAATGAACTTCATGTCCTGAATACACCACAAAGCATTATGTTTGGTGCAAATCCAACACAACACATCACTGAGCACAACACATCACTGAGGACCACTCTTCATATTTCAATGATGGTTGGTGGCTGCATCATGTTATGGGTATGATTGTCATCGGCAAGGACTATGGAGTTTTTTTTAGGGATAAAAAAAATGGAAATAGAGCTAAGAACAGGCAAAATCCTATAGGAAAACCTGGTTCAGTCTGCTTTCCACCAGACACTGGGAGATGAATTCACCTTTCAGCAGGACAATAACCTAAAACACAAAGCCAAATCTACACTGGAGTTACTTACCAAGACAGCGTTGAATGTTCCTGAGTAGCCTACAGTGGTTACAGTTTTGACTTAATAAATCGGCTTGAAAATTTAAGGCAAGACCTGAAAATCATTGTCTAGCAATGATCAACAACTAACTTGATAGAGATTAAATCATTTTTTAAAGAATAATGTGCAAATATTGTACAATTCAGGTGTGCAAAGCTCTGAGAGACGTACCCAGAAAGACTCACAGCTGTAATAGCTGCCAATGGTGATTCTAACATGCGTTGATTCAGGGGGTTGAATACATAACTGTATGTAAATGTGATATTTCTGTATTTCATTTTCAATAAATTTGCAAAAAATTCGAAAAACAATTTTTTCACTTTGTCATTATTAATGTGTGTCGATTGGGTGAGAAAAAAAATATATATTTAATCCATTTTTTAAATTCAGGCTGTAAACACAACAAAATGTTGAATAAGTGAAGAGGTATGAATACTCTCAGAGGGCACATTAAGGGCTCGTGATTTTGCCAATACTCATGTTTGATTTCCTGTTATCAGTCCTTCTGTAGCTCAGTTGGTAGAGCATGGCGCTTGTAACGCCAGGGTAGTGGGTTCGATTCCCGGGACCACCCATACGTAGAATGTATGCACACATGACTGTAAGTCGCTTTGGATAAAAGCGTCTGCTAAATGGCATATATATTAACAACATTGCATTTGAAACAAGCCGCGCGGGAACGAGACGCAGCGCTTATAAAGCAGAGACGATCCTTTGTTTAAGAGTTGACTTATCAGCGGCATATTTACGGTTATTGAAACAAATTAGAAACATGCTGTTTTGCCATAAATATTAAAGAACATTTTATGAGTAAGAAATATGTTTTTTTTTTGCCGTTCTAAAATAAGATTCCATCTGACATGCACGTTGTTAGTGACTCGCCTATATATTTGAACTTCGTGTGCTATCTAACAGTTAATTGTGTAATGTATTATGTGATGATTGGGGCGTGGAATAATAATCTATGCAAGTGAAAAACTGTCATAGGTGTAGTTGAGTGTTTTTGATGCGCAGTCACTCAGCTCTGACATTTGGTTGATGATGGTGCAGTCGGCCTTTTATACTACGAACACACACACAAACACACACACACACACACACACTAGAGAGCGCGAGAGAGAGGAAGCTGTAAAAGTGAAATATTGGAAAGTGCTGCATGTCGATATTTTGTCTGAAGTGAAAGAGGACTCTTTCAACTATATCTGAAAATATTTTATATGTGGATGATTCAACTGCATCTAGAAGAAGTTTCCTTTATGTTAAAACCGCGTTTCTAAAAGCCACACAAAGCGTTCAAGTTCAATGTGTGCTCCAACCGTGAAAGCAGGACCCTGTATTGCCCGACCTGCCGTCAACCACAAGCTGACTTGCATATTTAGGCTGCAGAGAAATGGACATTTATGGGATAAAAGATTACCCTAACTAATGTCTCAGTTTGAGAGAGTCCTGTGTTCAATATTTTTGCATTGTCAATTTAATTTCGTGTCCATGTCATGCCAATAAAACTCTCTGTCCGCTACTTATTGTGAGCTTTCGCATCCCAGGCTGGCATTAAGAAATATGTGGACTAATCTAGCAAAGTAATGAAACCATGTCCCGTTTAAAACAATAATATAATCGCGTCTTGTTGGATATTTTTTCTTCAATCTATGTTCCTTCACTCAGCGAAGTCTTGTTCATGTTTTTGTACAGTCAGTAACACGACACGCTGCTTTAGCGAACGGAGATGAAAACAGGAAAACCTTGGTATATTTAGTCTTTCTCTCTCTGTGCTTTGGTATGATGTTGCGACTGGAGGAGAGGAGAGGACAGCTGGGCTATGGCCATCTCACCGACTTTGCCTTGACATCTGGGAGACCCATTGGTGTGTGGCACGCGAATCGGTTGATGTCGCTATTTAAATGCAAATTTGTGGGGGATCATTGAAGCCTCACCCCGTAAATTCACACAAAAGGAACACTTCACACACAATAAGGAGGAGGGTCGTTTTCTTCCGGAGGTCTTGGCAACACCAAGCAAATCTTATTCAAACCAACACTCCTCCTGCATGACTAACATTGTGGTTTTATTTTTTTGTCTAGCGTTCACCATTAGCACACTTCTCTAAATGAGATATAACATTAGCGATCTTTTACAACTAAATCCGCACACATGGTCGTTATGATTAGAGCAGAATGGGCTACACGCACAGTTAATGTTGAATGCAAAATATACACAAGCTTTTTAGTGACTTGATATTAGAATATAATAGACGTATTGTTATTAATATTATTAATATCGTTGTTGTTATTATTATTATCATCATTATTAGTAGTATCATTATTATTATTATTATTATTATTATTTATCTTCACTTATTATGCTATTGCTTTGTTATGACTTTTTATTGCTAAAGAATAATCTATCCGTACATCAACATCAAGACTTGTTGAGATGTCGCTGCGTGCGTTGCTGATGTTTAAACACCACCACAGAATAAGCACGTGCGAGAAGCACTCATATGTCAAATTGAGACATGATCATAAATTAAAATATGCACTTATATGTCCATCAACGTCCCGTTTTTTTCTTTCCGTCCTAAGCACCTTGATTAATTTCCGTCTGTCTGACGGAAGCAGTTAGAGAGGAAGGCAAAGTTAAAACTTGGTTTAAATGAAAGAGAGCATTTAGCACGCGACCAGATGATCCTAGAAAATGAGCTGAAATAGATTCAGGCTCAGCGCCTGTTGTGGCAGCAGCTGATTCCCTATTCCTGTCCAGATGGCTCCCAACACAGATTTGCATTCATTTTCGCCTAATATCGTCCAAAATAGAGGAGCAGCTGCATTTGTTGTCAAATAAGGTTTAAAACTCCTTTTTTTATGACGGGGTCGTTACCTACGTGATGGGGTTGTCGAACTGTCCGAGAACCTCTTTCTCTCCCGTCAACAGTATCAGTTTGAACAGGATCTGGCCTAAAAACCTACTTTGGTCATCAGATTTCAGGCCCTTTGGTGTATAATCGGCATTACAAATATCATTAGGCTACTTGGTGCAATATGCAGTTTCCAAGACGGAATTATACTGAGATAAAAAAAAAAAATGTTGGCAAGTAACTTAATTTATGACCAATTGAAATAACATATTTAGAGGGGAAAAAAACTAAAAAAGGCAAGTGCGCTCTATTTCAACGTTATAACATTTAACTTGCAACGCCGCAAACACGGCATTGGTAACATTGTTCAACGTCACATCAATTTATCGAGCAAATAATAATTTATAAGCAATTTGCATATGAACCCATTCATATGAACACTTTAGCACAATATTTTCCGGGGTTGACACAATAAATTGTAAAAATTAATAAATTGTAAATTGTCTAGAAATAGAATAGCTTAACGATATTATCCTAAAATAGTAATAAAATGCTGTTTTATTATACTTACGTATTTAATTAGGACGTGCAGGGCCGGGAAAGGAATGGATTTAGAGACAACGCAAGAACAACAGCCGCTTTGATAATTCACTTATCTTTGGCAATAGTCATTAACCCCCAACCCCAGCAAAATGCTGTCTAAAACACATCTCTCTTCCTTTCCACGTACACCCATCCCACCCCTTTAGTGCACGGGGCTGTGGGGTCCCCTGATAACCTAAATCGGACTTCACTTTTTTTTTTTGGCCGATTAATTACAATGTAAAAATATAGCTTTAAAAAAAAGGTCTGCAAATTGGCAACAAGAAAGCATTTGCCCTGAAGGAGAAATACCTCCCCGTCATATTATTGTGCTATTTAAAAGTGTTTCTTTATTATAATAAAATACAGGTCTGTTCTTCAGAAGAGAAGAGGTTGGACACCGCGCATCCCCGAGTCCGTTCACGGAATAGAATGATGTACACCCACATTAAACTAAATCAACTATCGTATTGAACATTCATGTATAGCACACATACAACCTGCGCATTGCATTAGACTAACACATTGCAACGACGCCCGGCTGTTTAATAAACTTCATGACAGACGTGAGGTATTGCACATTGAATCGATACGAGTTCTTACCATGCAAATGGTAGTAGCCTGGGATACAGACATCTGACGCATTTCCCTTTATACAGACAGTAATACCGAGGCTACTGTTTGCAGCAGAGTTACTTTAGTTCGCGTTATATTCCATCACTTGAAACATGACTGTATTAAAATAGCATTGATTAACTTTGACTATATATATGCGCTGGCGACCTCCTCTATAAAACATGCCAATTTAGATTTGGAAAAGCCTTAACAAATAGTAATGGTGAAAAATATCCCATTGACATTGTATCTAGTTTTGACCAAATGGATTGGAAAGCCCTTCCTTTATGCTCCTATAGACATGTTATGCTTTTCCCTCAGACTTTTAGTCGATATTTCCTCATTCAACGCTGAGAACATCACATAGCAGCCTACCTGGGTAAAGTATTTAGTCACAATTACCGCTCTCTTCCCTATAATATGTTGTATCGGCTACACTCTTGTCCTTTAGGATTTCATGTTTAGTAAATATTAACGTCACGAGATGTGAATTTGAGGGGGGGAAATCTCTACATTTGATGGCGGAAAAAGTGGAGCTTGCCTTGCTGGAGCTCTCGGGTTTCAGCCAGGCAGCTATTGAAATGTAGGACTCTCCAGAATGAAGCTCGTTCAGGGACAGGACGTGTCACTGTTCCATATATGGTCGAAGCTCCGCCCAACAGCGCGTCATATTCTGACAGCGCGCATCCCGTGGGTTTAGAGTTTTGGCTCCCGGGAAAGGTTCCACTCCTCCGGGATAGAGGGTTGAGTTTTGTATGCTTCCATCCCATTCTGCAAGACGCTAAAGGCCTCTCATCAACCTCTCCTGTGTCCAGGAACACCTCCATAGTAATCATTTCGTTTATTTTGTCTTTTGGAGCTGGAGCGCATTGCCAGAAGTGGTCGATTCAACTGAAGCTTTTTTTTTGTTGTAAATGCTTGTTGTATGATGACTCCAGCTTGAGGAGCCATCACCAAAAACAAAAAAGTTTTCTTCAAACGCATTTCGAATAAAAACTAGAATAAAACAGAAGCAACTACAACCATATCCTGCTATTTGAAGGACTTCTTCAACGACTAGGATCACGTTCCAACCAGCTACCGAGATAGACTACAGTAACCCACTCTGTGAATTGTTCATGTCGTGCCAACACAGGACGGGCTCAAGGAGACAGGACTTGTGAACTCAACTGGGACTTTTATTTCGTTCTACACGTTTTAACTACAACAAACTTATTTTACTGTTATTTGTCAACCACCAAGAAGGAAAGATTGCTCTTCAACAACTACCTTCCTATTATTCTCATTTGGCTGGAGCGGGTTTGTACGAAACTGTTTTAATGTTTGGAATTCAGGAAAATATAGGCTTACCTAGAGGAGGGACGACAATGAAAGAGGAACCGCTGGGCAGCGGGATGAACTCGGTCCGCTCGTGGATGCACACATCCGGGGTAGTGGATGCGAACACAGCCGCCCAAAGGTACGTTTGCCAAACACCCAATTTTTAATGCATTTCTCAGATTGCCCCTAAATCCCCACATTGCCGTATCAATTACAATCTCCCTATGCGACTCTTCTCTTCAGCGCGTTCTCCAACGCTCATTACTTCATATATTACTGTTAAAGTGACAAATCAAGAAATCTCTTGTCTCTAAAAACGTGCCTTTCACACCATCTCCCAATGTTTTCATCTGATGCTAGCTCCATCTGCAGTGTATCTCTCTCTCCCATCTAACCGAGGTGCTGCTCTCTCTTCTCTCCGCAGCGGTGTGGGTTTGGCTCGGGCACACTACGAGAAGCAACCACCGTCCAACCTCAGAAAATCCAACTTTTTCCACTTCGTTCTTGCGCTGTATGACAGACAAGGACAGCCGGTGGAGATCGAACGGACAGCTTATGTGGACTTTGTGGAGAAGGACAAAGTAAGCGCCATTTCTTTGGAATATCGTCCCATTTTATTCATTTTTATATTTTATTTTTTTATTTTCACCTACACAGTTCATCATTTGGTGGTAAAGGCAGGAACACGTCATAGGCGGTGGAGGAGACACGTGCAGTTATGTGGATTTTATAAATGACTTCGAATGTCGCAAAATGATTTTATACATTTAGTTTTAATATGTTTTACTCTACATAGATAGATACACCCCCCCCCCCTCCACACACACACTTGACCACTTCACAATAGCCTATTTTGTGAGCTCATAATTACCACATCAAGACAAATATCAACAAAACACAGTAAATGTATGTGAACACTGATTCAATGCTCGTTATTTTCAGGAACCAAACAGTGAAAAAACTAACAATGGGATACACTACAAACTACAGTTACTGTACAGCAACGGTAAGTGGTGTGGCTACTGATAAGAAAATAAACTAGGTCTGATTATTATTATGGAGTGAATCAGTACAAATCAGGGATGCGTGCTGGGACATTGATTCCGTCAGATAAACGTTGTATGGTGGTTGTTAGTCCGATATTGGGTTACATTTTTAAAGTGGTAAATTGCCTACAGTGTCGGTCGGTGTCAGCTAGCATCGTCTGTGGTTAATCCACGCTCAGTTAGCGATGCGTGGTGAATCAGATATGAATCCACGTTTTAACCTGACGCGAACCAGATGATGATCATCAACATGTATTGAGATGACACGTGTTTATTAAAAACAAACAAACCGTGTTTTTAATGATATTTATTTTATGTCAGTAAAAATTGTAAGACATATATTTTCTCAAATTTAATATGTGTAAGCAAAAATCACCGTGTAAATGACAAGATACTTGTCAGTGTAAATGACAAGATATAAAATATATATACTTTATTCACAGGTGTCAGAACAGAACAGGATCTTTTCGTACGATTAATCGATTCCATGACAAAACAGGTAAGATTTGTTTTATATATATATAATTATCTGCAATGCCAAATTGTATGCGTATGGTGCTTGAAATATAACGTGTTGTGGAAACGTGCGTGGTTTTCAAATGGACCCTATTACAGAAGATGTATGCTTCAATTATGAGCCTGTAAGTTATTAGGCCATGTGTGGTTGTGTTTTTTTTAATCGTTTATATTTCACTATAAATCAGCTCGCTCTCGGGTTGGAGCGATTGTAATTGTTGTTATTATTTTTTATTTTATACAACTTTTGTGACTCGGCTATAGAGATGGACAGTTGTAGATATCCGATATATAGTTCATTACAATAATAACCTTTAGTGGCCTCTCTTTAATTCGGGTTGTAAGCTCCAGGGGTCTCCCGTATACCCGTGCACGATTCCCCTTAATGTTGATTTAATTCGCAGCAAAACTGTTTAATGGGGTCTATTTAATTTTCCTTTTTAAAATCGTGATTATACATTGACATGAGATATTATATATATTTTTTGGCGGAGAGAATGCTATAAAATATTTAGCTGATATTACGGTTCCTGAAATGAATTGGTTTTGTAGGTCTTACTACCGTGCTTTGTGTATTGGCTCGTGAGCGCATTTTTAGTCAATTAACCACTAATTTGTCTTATGTGCTAATAGATGGGATGTCGTAGCCATCAACAAACATAGGTCTTATCTGCTATGTAGTATAATTGTGCGTTGACAGTCCATCAGTTCAGAAATGTTCAAATAATTATTTATTGTGACAAACAGACGAGACTATTATTGCTAAAAAAGAAGGTCTCGGTTCAATAACAAGAGCCCCTTTTTAGTACGAGAGGCCACTTGAGTGGACAATGTGGCGCGTTTCCTCACCCTGAATGTTTTCGGAAATCACTCTCGGCTAGTATGGGCTTATTGTTAAGTGCACTCCGCCAAGTTCACTGAATAGCCTATAGCTTCAGTGTCTAGGGTTAAACAGCATTATTATGACCAGTTATTTTATTAATATTTTGTCACCTCTTATTATTATATAGGAAATATAGGCTACACGTTAGATTCGCCCCACTCCTCGTTGACTGTAGCCTATAGGTCTGTCTATGATCAAAGAGTCAATGACGCTGAACCGTCAGTTTATAGATTTCTGTTTCTTCAGCCGAGACACGGGAAATAAATCACATGATGATAACTGCAATACTCCCCAAATCCCTCGTATATAGATGTTGTGGCTCGACTATGTGGTACCCTCTCACCTCCAATGGAACAGAGCTGTTTCGGTGTGTTTTCAACTACTACCAGAAGCACCAAAAACAATATTAAAATCCCTTATCTCATTTTGCTGTGAAATATTGTATGTGTAGTGATGTGTTTTTTATTCAGCCGCTTTATGTCCCCTCTTGCTATAGCAGCGTTGTTGTTCATTGTTAAATCAATTGTGATAAGGCCCTATAGTGTGTCACGCGTTTTACTTAATTGCTAATTATAAAGAGTTTATCTTTGATTAAAAGCCCCGCTTCTTTGGTTTTAACATTCATCCGAGATGTAACGGCGGTGCGCGCGGGATAGACCGGCTGCTGTTTGTCGGGCTGTAGCCGTGCATCACAGACCCGGGGCAGAACGAGGGGAGGGAGAGAGACAGACAGAGAGCAAAAAGAACTGAGGCCGAGCGCACCTACAGCTCCACGCCATCTGTTAAAGCCAATGCTCAAAAATTACTCAACCGAAACCCCTCCGACACCGCTTTTATTTTGTATCCGAGAAAAATCATTGTTAGCGGCTGAAAATAAACAACAGATTGTCCATTAGCTCTTCCCCCCTCGACATATCTGTAGATTAGAATGGCGCTGATGTATACGGAAATGGGTATTATTTACATCGCCCATCTGCAGCAGAACCAACGTGGTGTTGGTATTATCCTGGGATAAATTAATCAAAATATATAAATAACATATACACATATTAACCTATTTGACATTTTTTGTGTTGTGGTCTAGCAAATCATTTAGGCTATTTATTTACATTACAATATATAGAAATATATATTTTGTAAAATAAATTAATTGTTTGGAAATTATCTACGAGAAATTAATTTATATTTTCAATTTACAATATAACCTATAAAACATAAACTATACAATTGCTGTATGTAGACCTATATGTCAATATTAGTAGGCCTATATACTTTAGGAATTAATAATCAATTATGTAATGAATTGATCCATTTATGAATTGAATGTTATTGTGGTTTAGGTTAAGGTTTATATCCTATATAGCCCACAGAGATCGGCAAAATGTGCAACGCTGTTATATCCAGTTCGATATTTGAAACGTCTGCTTCTGATGTATTTCTCGCTTTGATTCCAAGGCTATTATCTATGAAGGTCAAGACAAAAACCCAGAGATGTGCCGAGTGCTTCTCACACACGAAATCATGTGCAGGTAAGAGCTTGTCACGGTGATTAGCTACATTTCAACGTCCTTTTAATGAATATATGCTTGTTTAAAAAAAATATATACATTTTTATATATTTCTTTGTTATGTTATTAAAATGCTGAGTTTTTTTTGTTGTTGTTGAGGATACTCCTTAGTAGATGTATTAACGCATCAACCTCAATCTCTTGTTGCAATGAAAACGCGTCGGTCCATATCGGCAGAATCATAGCCAATTTTACATAGGCTGCCTATTCTCAGACATAATATCATGCGAAATAGAATATTATAACTAGGGAGGTTGCATTCAATGACCGTTAGGAATTACAGGCCAGCATCCCTGTATCGATTTAGCCTTCTATAGTTGGGTTTGATTGGTCAACTGACAACAGACACAACACAGAGAACAGATGACGGCACATTCCTGTGTTCTGTCAACGGGCGTTCCTTTTGGCTCGCGGAATAAAAAACCCAGAAATGGAGCTTTGATAATCTTGCCCCCCCCTCCCCCTGCATTAGATAAAGTCACTGCTCTTATGAAGTTGGGTTGAATCCCTGTTTGTCACGAGCTGACCCATACAGTATCCCACACAGCAGGCGTCATCCTGCTCCAACTACACCTCATCACCACGCCGTAATGTACAAAAAAAAGGAGCTATGTTTTCCCTTTAGATGACGGTTTGCATATCAATGAATGTATCAGAGGTGTGTGTGTGTGTGTGTGTGTGTGTGTGTGTGTGTGTGTGTGTGTGTGTGTGTGTGTGTGTGTGTGTGTGTGTGTGTGTGTGTGTGTGTGTACACACACACACGGCTTGTATTTAAAGGCCGTTTCTGTTGAAAACACAGATGTGGTTTGGAACTCTAGAAGTGGAGGACTGTTAGACGTTGTTTATTCACTTTAACTTTCAGTAGCAGCTTTAAAGAGCTTCACACTCTCCTCACACCATATGGTTGTTCACTGAGCTCGTCTGGACATGTAACCATCATACAACTAGGCTTTAAAAAATAACAAATAAAGTGAGAATGAAGCATAACATTTTTGGTATAATTTCAACATGAATAAAACTGTACCACACAGTGTTGGATCCGGTCCTATCCCCATCGGTAGCTATGGCTAGACCCCAGCACCATAACCAGCACCAACGGCTAAACCGAGACAATGCTACTTCAGTGAAAGATTGATGCAGGGGCTGCATGGCTTCTGAGCGTTCTAATGAATCTCTGGCCTATCACAGAAAGGCTGGTTTTGAAGATGGCCGTCTGCATCCTCTCCAGCATTAACAGCTTGACAATTAGAGGGAAACAAAAAAAAAAATCTGAAGCTGTGGAAAGACGATTCCCCAGCCTCCTGGCGTCTTCTGTTCTCAGTTCAGTGCTAGAGACACAACACCACAAACATCTTGTCTCCCTGAGACTAGCAAACGTGCAACAGCAGTGCTCGGCAATGCTCATGCAAATCGCACCCTATTCCCTACGTTAGTACACTGGGAATACATTTGACCAGAGGTCTATGGGAATAGGGCTCCATTTGGGAAACAGCGGCAATGCTAAGTAAGGCTACGTCCCAAATCGCACCCTATTCCCTACGTTAGTGCACTACATTTGACCAGAGGTCTATGGGAATAGGGCTCCATTTGGAACACAGTTGGAGGAGATGTTTACCCGTTTGGCCGGCGTGGCGAGACTGACTAGGTTCCATACCGATCAACAGACAGACAGACAGCTAGCGCCAGGAATACAGGCACAGCTCAGCAACAATCATTATCTAAACACTGTCACGCTTAGATAAATATACAATTAAAATAATTCAAAGAAAATGTTACAAAGTAACAAGTAAACATGCGAAGAACCACACTTGTGTGAATCTCTTTGAGCTGCAGTTTACACACGCAGCCCAAATCTGATATATTTGATTTTTTTTTAACCAATCTGGATCTTTTGCCTATAATAAAGGGTCAAAAGATTAGAATTGGTCTGCCTGTGTGAACCTGCCTTTGATCACATCATCATTGCCTCCTCTCTAGTCGGTGTTGTGATAAGAAGAGTTGTGGCAACAGGAACGAGACTCCTTCAGATCCCGTTATCATCGACAGGTAAGAAACAGACCGATGTTCGGTTACAGATCTTTTCTCGATTCTGGTTTAGTCGTGGTGGCGTGTGCTGTGTGTATGTGCTGTGTGTATGTGCTGTGTGTATGTGCTGTGTGTATGTGCTGTGTGTATGTGCTGTGTGTATGGGCTGTGTGTATGTGCTGTGTGTATGTGCTGTGTGTATGTGCTGTGTGTATGTGCTGTGTGTATGTGCGGAGTGTATGGGCTGTGTGTATGTGCTGTGTGTATGTGCTGTGTGTATGCTGTGTGTATGGCTGTGTGTATGTGCTGTGTGTATGTGCTGTGTGTATGTGCTGTGTGTATGTGCTGTGTGTATGGGCTGTGTGTATGTGCTGTGTGTATGTGCTGTGTCTATGGGCTGTGTGTATGTGCTGTGTGTATGTGCTGTGTGTATGTGCTGTGTGTATGGGCTGTGTGTATGTGCTGTGTGTATGTGCGGAGTGCGATGGTCATGGTTGTTGTAGTCATTCTGGGACTGTTGTTGTAGTCATTCTGGGGGATTCTGTGGTGCCCAACGTCTGTCTCTCTGTCTCGCAGCATTGTACTGTCTCTGTGTTTGTTGTTCCCCTGCGTTGTTGCACAGGTGGGTTGACTTGGAAACCCGGAGGTCTCTGTGGGGGATTGGGTAATTGCTAGCGAGTTGTCAGGGGAAACAGTTTCCTCGGCCCTTTCCTCTCTCTGTGCTCTACCCAGATGTGAGGGAGTCCGTTGTTAAAACGCTTGGAGTGCGCTTGGCTTTACATTCAGACTTGTATCATTGAGTGGCCGCCTCCTAATTTACCAACAAGTGTTTTTTATTCAGTACTCTGTCATTTATTTCACTATACTGTATTTCTATGTGAATCTGAGTGCTTGGCTGCCTTCCTAAATGCGGCCCACTGTCCAGGAGAGCTTGATATGACGTTAGATGTGTTGTTACTGCTACTGGCTGAGCACAGTTTTCTCAGTCGTAGTTCATTGGATGTGAACAAGTATTTTGGAAGAGGGAAAGACGACGAGTTAAAACCAGGGTGAAGTATGGAGAAACCAGGAGATGGGAAAAGAGGGAAAGACGACGAGTTAAAACCAGGGTGAAATATGGAGAAACCAGGAGAGGGAAAGACGACGAGTTAAAACCAGGGTGAAATATGGAGAAACCAGGAGAGGGAAAGACGACGAGTTAAAACCAGGGTGAAATATGGAGAAACCAGGAGAGGGAAAGACGACGAGTTAAAACCAGGGTGAAGTATGGAGAAACCAGGAGAGGGAAAGACGACGAGTTAAAACCAGGGTGAAATATGGAGAAACCAGGAGAGGGAAAGACGAGTTAAAACCCAGGGTGAAATATGGAGTTAAAACCAGGGTGAAATATGGAGAAACCAGGAGAGGGAAAGACGACGAGTTAAAACCCCGGGTGAAATATGGAGAAACCAGGAGAGGGAAAGACGACGAGTTAAAACCAGGGTGAAATATGGAGAAACCAGGAGAGGGAAAGACGACGAGTTAAAACCAGGGTGAAATATGGAGAAACCAGGAGAGGGAAAGACGACGAGTTAAAACCAGGGTGAAGTATGGAGAAACCAGGAGAGGGAAAGACGACGAGTTAAAACCAGGGTGAAGTATGGAGAAACCAGGAGAGGGAAAGACGACGAGTTAAAACCAGGGTGAAGTATGGAGAAACCAGGAGAGGGAAAGAGGGACGAGTTAAAACCAGGGTGAAGTATGGAGAAACCAGGAGAGGGAAAGACGACGAGTTAAAACCAGGGTGAAGTATGGAGAAACCAGGAGAGGGAAAAGACGTTAAAACCAGGGAGTTAAAACCAGGGTGAAATATGGAGAAACCAGGAGAGGGAAAGACGACGAGTTAAAACCAGGGTGAAGTATAAAACGAGTTAAAACCAGGGTGAAGTATGGGCCACCAGTGGATAGCAATGCCAATGTTTGAGTTGTTAGAATAGCTGTTTGCTTAGCGGAGAGTATTTGGTATCTGACACGGGGAACATCTCTCTTTATTAGTAATCAAATATGGACGGCCAGTTGCTGCCTTTCACTCAGTCAGTCAGCAACAGAGTCTATGTGTCAACCAGTGGACCACAGAGCTCACAGACGACTCGCGTTCTGGACTGGAGCAGCTCTGGCAGAATGTATGCGTGTTTACATGTATTCACTATCACGTGTGTGATTGCATTCTGGGTATTTATTTACCGCCATTACACACTATTGTATTATGACTGTATATGTATTTATGAACCTGTGTATTATGACTCTATATTGTATTTAGGTTATTTTGTTGTTACTTTAGAAACGTAAAACATTTTTATTAACGGAATGTTGTTTTGTGGTAATAGGTAGAGGTGAAATGATGCTTTTCAGACCTACTTCAGTTGTACACATCTATACGCGTGTCTCCACGTGTTTCTATATCACCTCCTATTGGTTGAGAAATGGACTTCATTATTTGACAGTAGAATGACAGCGTGTGTGATGTGATATGTCCATGAGAGAGAGTGTGTGTGTGTGTGTGTGTGTGTGTGTGTGTGTGTGTGTGTGTGTGTGTGTGTGTGTGTGTGTGTGTGTGTGTGTGTGTGTGTGTGTGTGTGTGTGTGTGTGTGTGTGTGTGTGTGTGTGTGTGTGTGTGTGTGTGTGATGTGATATGTCCATGAGAGAGAGTGTGTGTGTGTGTGTGTGTGTGTGTGTGTGTGTGTGTGTGTGTGTGTGTGTGTGTGTGTGTGTGTGTGTGTGTGTGTGTGTGTGTGTGTGTGTGTGTGTGTGTGTGTGTGTGTGTGTGTGTGTGTGTGTGTGTGTGTGTGCGTGCGTGCGTGTGTGTGTGTGTGTGTGTGTGTAATGTCATCTGTCCAGTATTCGTAATAACCTGTTATCAAGGTAGATTTGATTAGTTCTGTGCTTAGCACGGTTATCACTCTGCAATGTTGTTGCTTCATTTTATTAGTATTTTATAAGTATTGTATTAGTATTTTATTAGTATTGTATTATTATTTTATTAGTATATTATTATTTTATTAGTATTGTATTAGTCTTTTATTAGTATATTATTATTATTTTATTAATATTTTATTAGTATATTATTATTATTTTATTAATATTTTATTATTATTTTATTAGTATTTTATTAGTATATTATTATTATTTTATTAGTATATTATTATTTTATTAGTATTTTATTAGTATTTTATTAGTATTGTATTAGTATTTGATTAGTATTGTATTAGTATATTATTAGTATTTTATTAGTATTTTATTAGTATTGTATTAGTATATTATTAGTATTTTATTAGTATTTTATTAGTATTTTATTAGTATTGTTTAACTATGGTGAACTTGTGGCGCTGACTGAGAGGGAAGGGAAGACGGTGCAGACTGACATTCCAAATAGTCCATAGAACTGCGACACAACAGATGAGATCTGAGACGTAATTTAATCATAGGTACAAAAAAAACAGAGAAGAAAACGCTGTGTCTCACATAACCTCGAGCCAGTGCTCTGTAAGTCTCACAGCGAGCCGGTTTGTTATGGTGTGAAGCAGAGGAAACGTGTTGCCTAGCCGTTCCCCTCCCCGTACCCTCTCAGAGGAAACGTGTAGCCTAGCCGTTCCCCTCCCTGTACCCTCTCAGAGGAAACATGTAGCCTAGCCGCTCCCCTCCCTGTACCCTCTCAGAGGAAACGTGTAGCCTAGCCGTTCCCCTCCCTGTACCCTCTCCCTTGCCTGCTATCATCCCTGGGAAGGCAGAGGAAACACGAGGTCTTTTTCACTTGTCTCACCCGGTGATAATGTGTATTCGGAGCTTCAAAGTCAGGCGAGCACTTTAAAAACAGGGCGTCTCTGACATAATGAGCGCTAGCTGCTCTGCACACAAAACTGCTTGACTTTGTATTGTGACTAAAACACAGTTGAAAAGGGATCCAGTGTCTCTGCACTTTGTGCTTCAATCTCACCCAACAATGTGAGTGTAACAGAAGTCCAAAAGGAACATTGGACAGAGAAGGAAGGGGGGAGTTGATCGGGGAGGAGAGTGGATGGAATCCCATGACAGAGAGAGAGAGAGAGAGAGAGAGAGAGAGAGAGAGAGAGAGAGAGAGAGAGAGAGAGAGAGAGAGAGAGAGAGAGAGAGAGAGAGAGAGAGAGAGAGAGAGAGAGAGAGAGAGAGAGAGAGAGAGAGAGAGAGAGCTAGATAGAGAGAGAGAGAGAGAGAGAGGGAGCTAGATAGAGAGAGGGAGAGAGAGAGAGAGAGAGAGAGAGAGAGAGGAGAGATAGAGAGAGAGAGAGAGAGAGAGAGAGAGAGAGAGAGAGAGAGAGAGGGAGAGAGAGAGAGACAGAGAGAGAGAGAGAGAGAGAGAGAGAGAGAGAGCTAGATAGAGAGAGAGAGAGAGAGAGAGGGAGCTAGATAGAGAGAGAGAGAGAGAGAGAGAGGGGGCTAGATAGAGAGAGAGAGGGGGCTAGATAGAGAGAGAGGGGGCTAGATAGAGAGAGAGGGGGGAGCTAGATAGAGAGGGGGGAGGGGGGCTAGATAGAGAGAGAGAGAGAGGGGGGGCGAGATAGAGAGAGAGGGGGAGGGAGCTAGCTAGAGAGAGAGAGGGGGGGTCGAGGAGGGAGGGGGTGGAGAGAGGATGGAATCCCATGACAGAGACAAGAGAAGCAAAGAAAAAAGAGAGGATATTGTAGTGGAAGTTGAAACAAGCGGATTTTAAAAAAGCTTCCCATTTTCATTGTGATGTGTGTGAATGGGTCTGGGGTGTGGGTTTCAATAGAGGGAGGGGGTCGATCCGTCCTGTGGAATCACTAAAGCAGATGGATGTCATTAGGCTCTGCTATTGTCTGTAGACGAACTTCCATGAGCCTGTGGTTTTATCCTATAGCCCTGTGTACATCCACCCAGACAGAAATCACTGCAACGCGAGTCATCGCTGACTGCAGAGCCTAATGTACTGTATATTAAGATCACAAGAGACGAGGAGAAGATGCTTATGCTTTTGTCTCTGTATGTTTGGGTCTTTTTTTTGCTGTAGCTATGGACATTTAAACACGTGTATGAAACGTTTATATTTTATTTTAATTTATTTTAATTGGCTATCAGGTTTTATTGTTATTGATGTGTCTTATGTTCTGTGTCGAATGGTTTCTTGGGAATGTGGGTTTTGCATGTACATGGACAGAGTGTCCATCTGGGTGAACCTGACAGGGAGGAATGTTGAGGATGACAAGACAAGT